>NC_083778.1:16197728-16227728 GCF_963514075.1 Conger conger
ATGTAATGTCTCTGTGTAATGTAATGTACTTTCTTCCTGCAATGTCATGTCTCTGTAATGTCTTTTTGCTTTTCAGCTTGGAAAACGTACTAATTTATATCCAAACATTACTGTACTTCCAGGGTACATTTGGGAAATGTGATCCTTGAAGAACAAAAACATACGTCCACGCTATTCCTGAGTGTGGATAAATAACGTTTCAATAATGAAATGAAATGACACGACTCACACGTGCGTCCGTCCGTGGACACGCTGGACTCGTACTTCCCGCTCCGGGTGCTGATGATGACGGTGTAGAGCCGGCCCGGGACCAGGGAGGTGAAGACGCACTCGTTCTGGGACTTGGGCACCGTCTGGTTCTGCTGCAGGATGTTGTTGTGCTTGATGGCCACCAGGTAGAAGTCGAAGTCGCCGGCCGCGTGACGCCAGTACACCTTCAGGTAGTCGTCTCGCGCGGAGTGGATCGCCGTGGGGTTCTGCACACTGGAGGGTTCTGGGAAAAAAAAAAAGGCAGGAGAAGCATTTTAAGGAGGAATATTAATCAACCAGTCATACACCACCTTGTATTATATGGGCAATGGTGCTTGACAGGGACCTGGAAGGTTGGTGGTTCAATCTCCAGTGTAGCCACAATACGATCAGTACAGCTGTTGGGCCCTTGAGCAAGGCCCTTAACCCCATATTGCTCCAGGGGTGATTGGCCCCCGCTTAGTCAAAGCAATTTTTTTCTTGTGACAAGAATAAGATGTTTGCTAAGACAACGTTTTTGCTGTGTATTTGTTTACGAGGTGAACACACTGCAAAAACCAAAAAAAAATACAATCTTAAAATCACAGACTTGATTTCTTGTAAAATTCCGTGCTAAATGAGACAAAAATATTGCCAATGAGGTAAGACTCATTTCAAGATTCGCCAATGGCATGAGAACATTTCACAATTTTCCACTTAAGACTAATCTTAAGACAAAAAAAAAACCTGAAGACAATCACTACGTGCAGTGCAGTTGTGTCTCGGCCAATCGGACGCGGCGTTACTGGGGCGTGGGGGGGGCGGAGCCGGCGGACGGGGACCTACGGGTGCGCTCCTGCACCACGGTGTGGTTCTTGTAGCCGCCGCTGCGGGCGGTGATGGAGATGTTGTAGAGGCGTCCGGACACCAGGGAGTTGAAGACGCACTCGGGGCTGGACTTGGACAACGTGTGTACGGTCAGCGTGTGCACGGTCTTCTCGCGGTCGCGCAGGACGACCAGGTAGCTGTCCACGTCGCCCTGCGCGGGCTGCCACGACACGCTCAGGAAGTCCGCGCGACCGTTGTTGCTGACCGTGACTTCGCCGACCGCTGCTGGCACTGGTGGGGGTTACACAGAGGGGGGGCACAGAGACGGGGCATGCAGGGTTACAGACAAACTCAAAAGGAAGTTAGACTTGGAGCACCACTGGCTTCAGTGATACGACGCATTTGTCGAGTGTGAAATTGCTCTTTGAAGGACGGGGAGTGGATTTGATTGACGTGTTGAAAAATAGATGGCAGCAGGTTGATAAGAGAGAGGGGGAGGGCGATAGAATGCAAGCGGTAGCATGAAGTAGCTTTTTTAATCATGGCTCTTTATTAAACGCCAGAGTACTGGGATGTACTGTTAATTGTTAAATTGCTAATTTAGCATTGTTAGTTGTAAATTGTACTGTAAATTGTGATTTTTTTGGTGGAGTTTTTTGTGCGCATAGATGGGCCGAACTGACCAAATTGAGGAATGTCTTTTTCCCCAAAACATTACGGAGGGCAGTGAAGCTCAAAATAGCAAAGTGTCTTTCAGGAAAATAACAATCCCATCAGGAAGTCTTTGAAGAAAGACCTTGGCGTTTTTCTGTTTTTTCCAGACAGACCTTCCTGAACATTCCTGAAATTCCTGGCAAATTGGAAAACAATATCTATCGCTAATCCGATCTAGCCCTCAATTCCCAGGGCAATGGCTAAGTCTTGTTGGTTTTTCTCATATATGGGAATGTTCCTGACTACATGCAGCATTACGTAATGGGTCTCCTGATGCCCAATTCCAAAGCAATTCCATCCTTTATATTCAATATCATTTCCATATTTGAGCACAGTGCTGCTTTTCAAATATGTGCAATTGCAACTGGGCTGACGACTAAGATGGGGATCAATCAAAGGGGCTCTATCGATTAGAAGCAATCACAAATAAACCTTACAGCACAAAAACATTTCACAATAATTTTGCCGGTTAACCTTTACAATACGGTCACATAAATTGGCACTACTGAAAAGTATATCATCATAGCTTAGCTCTTGAAAATTCATGTTAACGATATGAATGCCAATTTATATTGGAATGAAAAAGTATCTTAATGTATTTGCTAATGGTCAACTAATTATAAGTTTATCCTATGTTTCGCCAATGTACAAATAGTCATGTAACTAATACATAGTTACTGCATTAGAAAAGTTAATTAAAAGTTAGTTAATTATTATTATTAACTAATGAAATTTAACTTCATGCTTGATTAGTTATTTGCACATCATTAATTCACGTGGACAACTCCATTAGTGAACAGCCGTTTCTCGTGACCTCACTGTAAAGAGCTTCTGAACGAGTCAAACATAAAATGCAGCTCGAGCCTCAGCAAGGCAAGCAGCAAACCCGCGTGGGCGTCGCCACGGCGACGGGGCGTGGCCTCACCTGTGCGTCCCTCGGCGACGGTCTGGCGGGAGGAGAGCCCGCCGCTGACGGTGGTCACCACCACCCTGTAGAGGGCGCCGGGCTTGAGCGCGTGGAACTGGTAGGCGGTGGTGGAGGCGGGAACGCTCTCGTTCTTGATGACGATGCTCTCGTGCACCAGCAGGAGGCGATAGGAGGCGATGTCCCCCGCCGCACGCTCCCAGCTGGTCTGCAGGCTGTCCGTGCGGCCCTGGTTACTGACCCGCAGGGCCCTCACCTCCGCCGGGACTACAGGCGCGCGCGCACACACACACACACACACACACACACACACACACACAACCTTAATCAACCTGGTTACTGACACACAGGGCCCTCACCTCCGCCGGGTCTACAGGCGCACACACACACACACACACAACCTTAATCAACCTGGTTACTGACACACAGGGCCTTCACCTCCGCTGGAACTAATGGAGTAAGAACATTTCACTCGTCAAGCAAACATCAAGTTAAAACAAGCTAATGAAACAAAAATAGAACTTAAAGGTACAATAGGTAATTTCTGACTTCTAACGGTCAGGAGAAGAATAGCAGCAACAGACGCACTCAAACCACCACACTGTTTATCCCTCCCCCTTCTCTGTGAACTTGGTGATGTTGAAACTCCACGGTCAATTAGAATCAATTTTCAACCAATGAGCTTGAATTATTGTACAGCGACACAATGTTTTGGTACTGAGTTCCAGCCCGTTAAACTGTATATTTTCAACGATAGGAAGGGATTTACAATGGTCTTGTAACAATGTTTTAACCCAAAAATGGCACCTATTGTACCTTTGAGTCTTATTACAAGGCTAAAACGCTTGTTCAGACAGTGAAGGATTTTTGAACGGGCACGGCGCTGGATGGCTCACCGGTCCTCCCGCTGACGGAGGCGGAGCTGCGCAGGACCCCGCTGTTGGTGGAGACCTGGATGGAGTACAGACGGCCGGGCGTGAGCACGTTGAAGGTGCACTCCCTCATGTCCCGGGACAGCTGCCTCTCCGCCACCGTCCGCCCCCCCTCCATCAGCAGCACCGTCTGGTTGTCCCACTCCGACCAGGCGTGGCCCCACAGCGCACTCAGAGACGTCTCATCTGCGTGCCGAATGGTCAGCTCCAACACCGCCCGGGGAGCTGCAGGAGAGAGGAGAGAGAGAGAGGGAGGGAGAGAGAGAGGGAGAGAGAGAGGGGAGAGGGGAGAGGAAGAGGAGAGAGGAAGAAGCGGAGAAGGAGCAGAGAGGAGGAGGAAGAAGAAGGTAGAGGAGGAGCCATCACTAAAGGTCCTCAGGGAAGACAACACCCCATGTCACCAAATAAATACCAAATTTATTTGTTGTTTATTGTGCTATGGAAAGTAGCAGCAGCTAACTCTAGCTCTGGTGTGACGCATCATATTTAACTCTGTGAAGGTTGTGTTTAAACTACACTCGTAAAATAAACGAAATAAATAAAATAAAATAAATGGGATCAAATATCAGCTAAATCACCTGCCATTAGTATAGTAAAATTGCCAGTGTTCAGTTAACTGTAACACCAGTACATACGAGTCCAGTTGGGGAATCACCCTGTATGAACCAACTTTCTACTTTTTAGTAGGCTGTGAAGTCAATGTAAAAGTTATGGGTATAAATGACACTTTCTTACTCAGTGGTGTTTTTACTAAATGAGACGCTGTACCTAGTCTGCCCTGGCAGTGCGCGGTGTTGCTCAGTCCTCCACTCTCCACGGTAACGGCGGCCGTGTACAGCCGCCCGGGCACCAGGAGGAAGCCTGAGAAGGTGAACTCCCGCGCGCTCTTCATCACGGTCTTGTTCACGAGCGCCAGGGATTTGTTGAAGAGCAGGACGCGGTAGTTCTCCCACTCGCCTCTAGGGGGAGCCCACGTCATCTTCAGAGCGCTCTGCTCACTGAGGCCCACCATGGCTAACTGTGTGACCGAGTCAGGACCTGGAGACAGGGCGGAAGGACATCAGTGCCCCACAGCCTGTGCCAAAACTCACCACCACCGCCACCCGGCACACACTACCACCACCCGTCAGACACGGGAGAGGCTAGAAAAATGTCCTTGCTCCTTCAAACGTCAGTTCACAGCCACGTTAATTTACAGACATGGCAGACGGGGAGATGCGGATCCACAGGTCGATCGTTTATGTGTCAAGCATTCAGAAAACATGAGCGGAAGTATTTTTTCTTGCTCAAGAAAAGTTCTAACTTTGAGGTCTTAGAAAGAACATTTAATGACCTTGAAGATGGTGGACCTCAATTGATTTCCGGGTCAGGCATAGAACAAGGAGATAGGAGGTGAAAAATAAACGATTGGAAAGAGCCCACTGTCATTTCCATCAGACCAGGGGTGTCTGTGTGGGTGCAGGTTTCTGTCTTTTGCCCAGAGCTATGGCACCTGATTCAACTAATTAGCTAATCATGACATTCAATCAAGACCTTGATATGTAGAATCATAGTGCTGAACTAAAACAAAAAAAACCTGCACCCACACCAGCCCTTTTTGGAAAAGAAGAGACACCCCAACATTACCATCAATGAGACTCAGAATTTTACAGACAGTTTAAAAGTGGGGATGGGTGTCTCGGTGGCACAGCCTGTAGAGCACTGACCGCATGCTCATTGAGAACCGCGACGTCAGTGGTTCGAATCCGACCGTCCGACATTTGTCGCATGTCTTCCCCTCTCTCTCGCTCCCATTCTTCCTGTCTCTCTATACTATACTGTCCAATAAAGCTGAAAAAGGCCGAAAAAATATCTTTAAAAAAAGTGGGGATGTCAAAACTCCAGACAGGGTCTGCAGGTTTTTGTGGTTCCCCGTCAAATATGAGACAATGTCCACCTTGCAGACTAGCTGAGTGGACGATTCAGCCAGTGAAACTTCAATTAGGCACTTAAGAGCTGAAACACACCATAAACCAGCAGACCCCGCGGCACTCCGCTGGCTGAGGTCCCAGTTCTAGATCGTCAGCAAAATGATGAAACTAACTAGACTGCGGTTGTAAATGGGTGCATCTAGACAGCAGTGAAGCACTTTAGGAGACATCTTAAACCTCCACAGAGCTAAAGGGGGTTTAACGGAGTGGTTCCAGGTGCTTATTTGGAGGTGTGTAAACGTGTGTAATGACCTTGTCCATTTCTCTCAGCTGGGACCAGCTAATGCCGCGCTAACGAGCTAGTGAAGCTCCTAGGAGCGCGCTACGCTGCCAAAACCAAAAATAAGTCAGTCTTGATGAGTACTTTAGACTTAATACATCTTATTTCCATAAGGGGGAAAGACAATTTATGAGCAAAACTTAAAATAAGCTAATATTCTCTTCTTGAGGATTAAAGGTTTAAAAAAAGATTGCATAGGAGTGTTAAAAATCAGAACCCAAGCATAAAGAGTTGGGCATAAAACATTAACCAGTGTTTCGAGCCTGGAACACTGGTGAAGACAGGCTGTTTTTATTGAGATGGACTTGTGTCGGGTGTGTTTTGGGCCAGGAACACTGGTTAAGACAGGCTGTTTTTATTGAGATGGACTTGTGTAGGGTGTGTTTCGGGCCTGGAACACTGGTCAAGACAGGCTGTTTTAATTGAGATGGACTTGTATAGGGTGTGTTAAGACAGGCTGTTTTTACTGAGATGGACTTGTGTAGGGTGTGTTTCGGGCCTGGTACACTGGTCAAGACAGGCTGTTTTTATTGAGATGGACTTGTGTAGGGTGAGTTAAGACAGGCTGTTTTTATTGAGATGGACTTGTGTAGGGTGTGTTTTGGGCCTGGAGCACTGGTCAAGACAGGCTGTTTTTATTGAGATGGACTTGTGTAGGGTGTGTTAAGACAGGCTGTTTTTATTGAGATGGACTTGTGTAGGGTGTGTTTTGGGCCTGGAGCACTGGTCAAGACAGGCTGTTTTTATTGAGATGGACTTGTGTAGGGTGTGTTAAGGCAGGCTGTTTTTATTGAGATGGACTTGTGTAGGGTGTGTTAAGGCAGGCTGTTTTTATTGAGATGGACTTGTGTAGGGTGTGTTAAGACAGGCTGTTTTTATTGAGATGGACTTGTGTAGGGTGAGTTTCGGGCCTGGAGCACTGGTTAAGACGGGTTGGAGCAGTAGGCCTGCAGGGGCCCCTACCTGTGCGGCCCTTGGCCCGCGTCTCGGTGGACCGGTCCCCGCTCTCAGAGCGCACGGAGACCCCGTACTCGCGCCCGGGGGTCAGGCCGGTGAAGAGGGCGCGCGTGGCGTCCGAGGGGAGGGGCTTCTCCCGGAGGGCGGAGCCTGCGGCGGAGAGGGTCACCAGGTACCCGTCCACGTCGCCGGGGGCCGGGGCCCAGCTCGCCGTCAGGGCGTCCAGGCTGCCGTTGCTAAGGAGCTTCAGGTCCAGCACCACCGCGGGAGCTGGGGGGGTCGCCACGGCAACAATCAGACCTCCATTTTGTCACATTCATGGACACAGCTGTGCATTGCCCTGGTAAGTGCTACACATTGGTGGTGGTTGAGGTGAGTTTCTCTTATCATTATAAGTGCTCTGGGCATTTAGAAAAGTGCTAAAAACATGCAATGGTGTATGTGTGTATGTGTGTATGTATGTATGTACGTACACCACCCGACTTCTTACAACTTCTTGAGCGGGTCAACAAGTGGAAGATGCAAGTATAGTACGGTGCAGTACCAACTGATTTAGAGAAATCACTGTGTTGGTTGAGAAGTGTAAACAGTGTGTGTGTGTATGTGTGTGAGTGTTTGTATATGAATTTGTGTGTGTGTGTGTGCGTGTGCGTGTGCGTGCGCGTGCGTGCGTGCGTGCGTGTATGTTGCCACTTCAAAGTTCTCCAAAACAAAGAGGCTTGAACAAAAGACAAAGAGTTTTGGTTTGGGGGAGGGCTAACGATAACGAGGCGGACCAGGAAAGAACAGCATGGGAAGATATGGAGGAGGAGGGGGGGGGGGCCCAGACGCCTTCCCCAAATCACGGGCTGACAGCCGAGGAAGGGCGGAGGGGGAGCGGAGGGGGGGGGGGGGGGGGCGCTGAAAATATCTTGGAAACGGTTACAAAGCGCTGGGCGTGTGGAGCGCCGAAACAAAAGAGCTGTGCACTCAGTTCATGAGGGGACACGCCCGCCCCTGGGTCCTCTGGGCCCCCACACCTGGGCACAGGCACCGCCAAAAAAAACCCCCCTCCATGGGACAGGACAGGACAATTCACTAATGGACTCTTTAATCAAGTCCTGTACGCAAAAGGGCCTGATAGGAAAACCTGTCACTTTCCAGATAGCATTTGGAGAGGCGTTTTGGCACGGACACGGTTTTAACAGCACCGTCAGTCATTAAACATCGCAACAATGTACAGTCATAACAACTGGATATCTACTTTTTATAATCAGGCTTAACTCTTTAAGGCAGGGGCGTCAAACTCCAGTCCTGGAGGGCCACAAGTGTCTGCTGGTATTTGTGGTTTCCTTTCAATCGGCAGCCAATTAAGGCCTTGAGAACAAGGTGTGTAGACTCTCTTTAGCCGAATGAAAGACTTTGAAATGTATCTCTCGTGCTGAAAACCAAAAACCAGCCGAGAGTGTGGCCCTCCAGGACTGGAGGTCGACACCCCCCTGCTTTAAGGTGTGAGGTCAAAATTATGTGCTTACAATTATGTGATTCTTAACCGAACACTCTACTGCGGATGTAACCATCACGACTGGTAACTAAAAGCAATGCTAGAACACTGTTCCAGTGTTTTTCCCACCACAGCGCGCCCCACCTGTGCGAGTCTGCCCGGAGGTGGAGTTCCGGAGCCCCGCGGCTTCCGTTACCACGGAGACGTTGTAGGGGTGTCCGGGGACGAGGCCGGTAAGGCTGTAGGAGGTGCTGCCGCTCTTCAGCGTCACGTTGCGGATCAGCCCCTCGGGGTCGCTCAGCAGCAGCCCGTAGCGCTCCACTCCGCCCGGGCCCGGCCGCCAGGAAACGCCCAGGCTGTCTGAGGTGGTGGACAGCCGTAGGCCTCTGACGGCGGAAGGAGCTGGGAGCCAAACAGGCAAAATGTTACATGGATACACTCACTGAGGGATAGATATCTACTGGGGCTGGCAGTGTGTGTGTGTGTGTGTGTGTGTGTGTGTGGTAGAGCGGTGCTGGCAGTGTGTGTAAGTGTGTGTGTGTGTGTGTGTGTGTGTGTGTGTGTGTGGTAGAGCGGTGCTGGCAGTGTGTGTAAGTGTGTGTGTGTGTGTGTGTGGTAGAGCGGTGCTGGCAGTGTGTGTGTAAGTGTGTGTGTGTATGTGTGTGTGTGTGTGTGTGTGTGTGGTAGAGCGGTGCTGGCAGTGTGTGTAAGTGTGTGTGTGTGTGTGTGTGTGTGTGTGTGGTAGAGCGGTGCTGGCAGTGTGTGTGTAAGTGTGTGTGTGTGTGTGTGTGGTAGAGCAGTGCTGGCAGTGTGTGTGTAAGTGTGTGTGTGTGTGTGTGTGTGTGTGTGTGTGTGTGTGGTAGAGCAGTGCTGGCAGTGTGTGTGTAAGTGTGTGTGTGTGTGTGTGTGTGTGTGGTAGAGCGGTGCTGGCAGTGTGTGTAAGTGTGTGTGTGTGTGTGTGTGTGTGTGTGTGTGTGTGGTAGAGCGGTGCTGGCAGTGTGTGTGTAAGTGTGTGTGTGTGTGTGTGTGGTAGAGCAGTGCTGGCAGTGTGTGTGTAAGTGTGTGTGTGTGTGTGTGTGTGTGTGTGTGTGTGGTAGAGCGGTGCTGGCAGTGTGTGAGTGGTAGAGTGGGCCATAGGTGTTGGGCCCTTAGCCCCATATTGTTCCAGGTGGGATTGGCCCCTGCTTAGTCTAATCAACTGTAAGCCACTTTGGATAAAAGCGTTAGCTAATTAACTATAATATAATGGAGGTATTCTCCTAACATCACAGGTCTCAAACCTTCTGGGAACCCCTGAAGTCTTTCTGAAACCTGATTCTCACTGAGGGATAGATATCTACTGGGGCTGGCAGTGTGTGTGTGTGTGTGTGTGTGTGTGTGGTAGAGCGGTGCTGGCAGTGTGTGTAAGTGTGTGTGTGTGTGTGTGTGTGTGTGGTAGAGCGGTGCTGGCAGTGTGTGTAAGTGTGTGTGTGTGTGTGTGTGTGTGTGTGTGGTAGAGCGGTGCTGGCAGTGTGTGTGTAAGTGTGTGTGTGTGTGTGTGTGTGTGTGTGTGTGTGTGTGGTAGAGCGGTGCTGGCAGTGTGTGTAAGTGTGTGTGTGTGTGTGTGTGTGTGTGTGTGTGTGTGTGTGTGGTAGAGCGGTGCTGGCAGTGTGTGTGTAAGTGTGTGTGTGTGTGTGTGTGGTAGAGCAGTGCTGGCAGTGTGTGTGTAAGTGTGTGTGTGTGTGTGTGTGTGTGTGTGTGTGTGTGGTAGAGCAGTGCTGGCAGTGTGTGTGTAAGTGTGTGTGTGTGTGTGTGTGTGTGTGTGTGGTAGAGCAGTGCTGGCAGTGTGTGTGTAAGTGTGTGTGTGTGTGTGTGTGTGTGTGTGTGGTAGAGCGGTGCTGGCAGTGTGTGTAAGTGTGTGTGTGTGTGTGTGTGTGTGTGTGTGTGTGTGTGTGGTAGAGCGGTGCTGGCAGTGTGTGTGTAAGTGTGTGTGTGTGTGTGTGTGGTAGAGCAGTGCTGGCAGTGTGTGTGTAAGTGTGTGTGTGTGTGTGTGTGTGTGTGTGTGTGGTAGAGCGGTGCTGGCAGTGTGTGAGTGGTAGAGTGGGCCATAGGTGTTGGGCCCTTAGCCCCATATTGTTCCAGGTGGGATTGGCCCCTGCTTAGTCTAATCAACTGTAAGCCACTTTGGATAAAAGCGTTAGCTAATTAACTATAATATAATGGAGGTATTCTCCTAACATCACAGGTCTCAAACCTTCTGGGAACCCCTGAAGTCTTTCTGAAACCTGATTCTTGTTGCCAGAACAGCGAAATGGTGATTTTCTCTACAGCGCTGCGGCACCTGGGAATCAAACCCGCAAACCCAAGCAGCGGCAAAAACCAAAAAAATAAGTCTTACCAAAAAGATTTTAGTCTTAACATCTTGACTTCAAAATGTATTTGTAATACTTCTTTGCTCAAGACGACAAAAAGGGGTGAAACAATTTCACTTGATCTTACTAAAACAGGCTAATATTTTCTACTCAAAAATGGCTCATTACAAGACTAAAACCATGAGGTGTGATTTTTTTTTACCTGTAGCAGCAGAGACCTCCACCGGCGGGGAGGTCCTGTTCCCCGCCACGGCCACCAGGGACAGGGAATACAGGGTGCCAGGGGTGAGGGAGGCGAAGGCTGATTTTGGGGCGTCCGTGCCCGGGACCCGGGTGTGGCGGACCTCGCCCGTGGCCCCATCCTCCAGCGTGAGGTCATACCAGTCCACCTGGCCGAGGGGGCGGGGCCAGGACACGCGGAGACCCGACGACCTGTCACCATCATCAGGGAGGGCGAGCAGGAGGGCCGGCTGCTGGGGCTCTGAGGGGAGAGAGGCATTTATATAGCGCCTTTTCTCCAAAGCGCTGTACAATTGATGCCTCTCATTCACCCATTCATACACACACTCACACACCGACGGCGATTGGCTGCCATGCAAGGCGCCGACCAGCTCGTCAGGAGCATTTGGGGGTTAGGTGTCTTGCTCAGGGACACTTCGACACAGCCCGGGCGGGGGATCGAACCGGCAACCCTCTGACTGCTCTTACTGCCTGAGCCATGTCGCCCATATGTGTGTATGTATATACACATATACACACACACACACACACATATACACACATACACAAACACACACACCAGGAGTGTGGGCTGCTGGGGGTCTGAGGGGAAAGAGGCAGGTTACAGAGGGGTACTGGAGTCATAGACACAAATATACACAAATATGCACATATAGACACACACATATATACACACACACACACATATACATACACACATACACTCACACACACACACACCAAGTCGTTGATTAGATCAGGTGTCAGCATTGTTATTGATTCAGAAGCCAGAGTTTATATAATCTCATCTGGGAAAAGCATTCTTGCAGAAATAATGCGAACGGCGGGACTCTTTCTGTTCTGAACGCGGGGGCAGTGGAGGGTTTTGCGGACGGCGATAAGATTGTTTGGCCAGCGCTCCGGCCCCGGAGAGGTCGGGGGGCTTTTGCGTGCGGGCCGAACGGGGAGGGGGGGGTCCCACAGGATACGGGGACCTCTGGGCAGGACGGAGAGGGGCATCTGGGGGGCATTGTGGGGCAGAGGGACCCACGGCCCCCCGACTCGGAGCGACGCTGAACCTTGAACCTTTCTTTTAGCACTTCCTCCCGGGCGCCCGGGGGGAATCAACGCGCCCCCCGGCGTTGAGGAACAATGCCTCTCTCCACAAATCGCAGCGCTGCTTTCTCAAAGGCGCGGCGCCCTGCACTTACACTGGAGCTAAACCGTCACCTCACTGTACTGTGCTAGTGTACATCCTCCCGGCACTCCCGCAGGAGAAAAGTATTTTAACCTTCAATTTCATTTTTTTTAAAAAATTTTTTTACGTAATACATGCGTGGTAACACTTCACAATAAGGTTCATGAATTGGCATGAACTGATGTAGTCGTTAACATTGATGATGGACAAGTTCATGAATTAAGCATGAAATTCACTTTTCATTCGTTAATGCATTTTGTTAACAACTAATAACAGTGATGCTTACTTATATTCTTGAATTGTGAACACTTTGCTTTGAATTGAACTGAACATGAGCATCTAAGCACTTTCTAAAGACAAAGTATATACAAGATGGTGTTGCACTACATGTCTTTATCCAAAACAAAAGAACTCATTTAAATGTAAAGACATAAGGAAAGGATTTAAATGCCAGATTGCTTTTGAGTAACTTCGAGGTTCTGTAAAAAAAAAAAAAAAAAAAAAAAAAGGTTGCGTGCTTGGAAGGTAAAGTTCATGAGTGCACTCTTTATCTGATCTATCTGTCGCACAAAAAGCCAAACACTGGGCCCTTCTGCATCCGCTAGAACAAAGGAACAATGGGCGGGAAACGGCCGGGGAGGGGGAACCGTCTGGAAACAAACACTTAAGATTAGACGCTGCGCTTTGTTACCCAGGTCTGCCCTGGCACACAGCCAGCATCGCGAGGACCCAGAGACCCACAGTCTCAGCCAGAGCCCCACTGTACCACTCACACACACACACACACACACACACACACAGCCAGAGCCTCGCTGTACCACTCACACACACACACACACACACACACACACAGCTAGAGCCCCACTGTACCACTCACACACACACACACACACACACACACACACACACAGCCAGAGCCCCACTGTACCACTCACACACACACACACACACACAGCCAGAACCCCACTGTACCACTCACACACACACACACACACACACACAGCCAGAACCCCACTGTACCACTCACACACACACACACACACACACACACACACACACACACACACACACACAGCCAGAGCCTCGCTGTACCACTCACACACACACACACACACACACACACACACACACACAGCTAGAGCCCCACTGTACCACTCACACACACACACACACACACACACACAGCCAGAGCCCCACTGTACCACTCACACACACACACACACACACACAGCCAGAACCCCACTGTACCACTCACACACACACACACACACACACACACACAGCCAGAACCCCACTGTACCACTCACACACACACACACACACACACACACACACAGCCAGAACCCCACTGTACCACTCACACACACACACACACACACAGCCAGAACCCCACTGTACCACTCACACACACACACACACACACAGCTAGAGCCCCACTGTACCACTCACACACACACACACACACACACACAGCCAGAGCCTCACTGTACCACTCACACACACACACACACACACACACACACACACAGCCAGAACCCCACTGTACCACTCACACACACACACACACACACACACACACACACACACACACACACACACACACACACACACACACAGCCAGAGCCTCACTGTACCACTCACACTCACACACACACACACACACACACACACACACACACACACACACACACACACACACACACACAGCCAGAACCCCACTGTACCACTCACACACACACACACACACACACACACACAGCCAGCACCCCACTGTACCACACACACACACACACACACACACACACACACACACACACAGCCAGAACCCCACTGTACCACTCACACACACACACACACACACACACACACACACACACACACACACACACACAGCCAGCACCCCACTGTACCACTCACACACACACACACACACATACACACACACACACACACACACACACACACACACACACACACACACACAGCCAGCACCGCTCGGACCCAGAGACCCGCATTCTCAGCCAGAGCCCCACTGTACCACTCACACACACACGCACTCACACACGCACACACACATACACCCACTCTCACAATCATAATCACCCACTCACACTTAGCCACTCTTACCCTCATACACAGCCAGCACCCCTCAGACCCAGAACCCCACTCTACCACTCACAAACCCACTCACTCTCACACTGACACACACCCACTCTCACAATCACACTTACACACACCCACTCTCACAATCACACTTACACACACCCACTGCCAGCACCCCTCAGACCCAGAGTCTCAGCCAGAGCCCCACTCAACCACTTACAATCCCACTCACACTCTCACACCCACTCTCGCACCCACACATACATCCAGCACCGCTCAGACCAAGAGCCTCGCAAGACTCCAAGAGTCTCAGCTATATACCCACTCTCACACTCACACTTACACACACCCACTCTCACACTCACAATCATAATCACCCACTCTCTCACTCACCCACTCACACTCACAATCACCAACTCACACTCACAATCATAATCACCCACTCACACTCACCCACTCTCACAATCATAATCACCCACTCTCTCACTCACCCACTCACACTCACAATCACCAACTCACACTCACAATCATAATCACCCACTCTCTCACTCACCCACTCTCACACTCACAATCACCAACTCTCACACACAATCATAATCACCCACTCTCGCACACACACTTGTGTATGCACTCACACGTATGTACGCACACTCACAAGCCTACTCACATATACGCATGCACACTCACAATCCCATGCACACTCACACGTATGCACGCAAACTCACAAACAAAATCCCACACACAATCACACATATACACGCAAACTCACAATCCCACACACACTCACACGTATGCATGCACACTCCCAATCCCACTCACAATCACAATCACAATCATCCACTCTCACACACTCACTCACAAATCACACAGTCTCTGAAACTCACAACCCCACTCAATTCTAATTGTGCCAATTCCATCACAGGTTGCCATAACGCTCCAATGGGCTTCCACACTTCTATAGTTCTATACTGCCTGGGCTGCCATAAGACTCCATAGGGCTTCTATAGTTCTATACTGCCTGGGCTGCCCTGTACCAGCCTGCTGTGAATGAATATTACCTCTTCACGGGCAACACAACCCCCAGGGAATTACTGAGTGATTCTATTATGAGAGTTCTGAATATGACTCTTACTATTATTAGGTTATTATTATTAATTGATTATTATTATTATTATTACTATTAATATTATTACTATTAATAAACATACATTTAACATATCTCACAAATGTATCGATCCAAAAAATAAATGAAAATACATAGTACTTATACATAGTAAAATAACAGTACACTTTCATCATCAAAAAAGTGCTACCTTGTCATGGATGCAAATGTACCTCTGTCATACTAACATTAACAAAAATAATACTAATTAAAAATAATAGGCTAATAATAATAATAATAATAATAATAATATAAATAATTATAATAATCAATAATAATAACAATGATACTACGACTACTACTACTATTACTAATAATAATAATAATAATAATAATAATAATAATAACGTGGCATAACCAAAATATAATAATGTTGCACATTACATAAAGGTTATTTTAGAGAACAATTTCAGACACACAAAAAAGAAAGCTTACCTTGTTGAATTAAAAACAAGGTAAGCAGACCTATGATCTTTAATATTTAATTGCATACAAACATAGCCTACATGTCCATGAAGATAAGGTATCCAGCCAGTTTACCTGTTTGCACTGACACGTTGGTCCTCCATCCGTCCGTCTCTGAAATAACTCCCAGGTGGTACACGGTGCCCGGTTCCAAATCCTGTATCTCGCACTCGAACTTCTGACCGTGCTGTTCATCCCGAGGGCAATCCGTGGCAGAACTGCGGTTCACGGAAACCA
The DNA here is from genome assembly GCF_963514075.1 of Conger conger. Taxonomy (NCBI): domain Eukaryota; kingdom Metazoa; phylum Chordata; class Actinopteri; order Anguilliformes; family Congridae; genus Conger; species Conger conger. The sequence continues at coordinate 16,213,781 of NC_083778.1, forward strand.
CTTTGAAATTGCACGCTTCTCCCGGAGTAGTCCATTTTAGCAGGACGGAGTTTGTTTTAACGCTGGTTTCGGTCAGATTCACGCTACACTTCACAGCTTCTGTCGTCTCGCTCTATAAAAAGGAAGAAATGCAAAAGCATGAACGAATAACCTTTTACTGGATTCCATATTTTCCACAGGTTCAAGACGCTACAGGCTAGAACAAATGATCTACAGACTCACCTGGAGAGACATTAATGCTACACAAAGTATACAATAGACAGTTGTACATCTCAGCATTGCGATTGTTGTTTTAAATAATCCAGTTGAATAAATAGAATACATCTAAATATAAAAAGAATAATCCAAAAACAGTCGAAGTTAAAATCAATCAACAAAATAAACAAAATATTTTCGCAGGTTGAAAGGGTTTTCTTGTTATTTTTTTCCGTTTACTTTTTTCCAAAAGTGCTTCTAGTTGCAGATTATGGCAAAAACGTGGTCTCTCCAGAAACGTGAAATCCGAAGGTGGCATTTAGCGCGCAATCGATGGTAAAGTTGATGAAAGATCTGAGCTCGCAGTCTCTCGACATTCCCGCGCTGTAATTCTGACACGCGGTGAGTCGCAGCCGCTTTCATCTACTTCCTCAATTTAAAAAAAATGCCTTGTCCTTGTTCAAAGTATCAATCCAGATTTTGGGCGTTTAAACTTCACGCAGTAGCCTAATACAACTCAAATAGGTCAAAATATCCTATGGATGAAAATAAGCATGCATTTATTTCTCCCTATAATAGGTTTCTGCTCGTTTTCTCCGGAAATATTTCGAGCACCGGTTTTTATTAACCTCTCTCTATCTAATCTGATAATTATAGCACCCGGATTAGATTGAACCGGTATCCGAAACCGTCTTAATCGCAGAGGCACCGCTTCAGACTTTCTCTTGACTGGAAGACGCTTCTACCTTAAGCAGCCCTCGGACTCCTTCACGCGCCCCACCCGGTTTTCCTTCCTGCTCAAACTTTCTCCGGAGACCCGATTCTTTGTTTTCTTTAGGTCACTTTTTAAATTCCGTCAAGACACACTGTGGTATTATCCTTAGCTGCTATATTCTAAACGCATTCTATATGTTTCTTTAAATACGGTACTTCAACCTTTTTTAACGGTTTTATTCATATCTGTCCGGGTGGGAGGATGCCTGTCTGGCTTTCAGAACTCTTATTTCAAACTTGCTTTTACAACCATTTGTAGGTCTACATTCAAAGAACGAAATACAAAACAGAATACTTGAAACAGTGCTTGGCTGAGTTTTAAATGTGAATCAGACGGACTATAAACACCTGTTAGGGTAACCATAATTAAGACAAATTAAAATCCAATTTTTGAATTCTTAAAACTCACTACATGTGGTGCTGGACAGCACCAGGATCACGGGGAAATATAACCAATGCATATTTTTCCATTTGGTATCTAATTTTGAGATGGAACAAAATGTCAGTTAAATCAATTTCCATATGTATGCTTATTAGACCAGCCATAACAAGGGAGAACGGCTAAAGAACAGTCACCCCTTTTAACACCAGGAACGTTTATACTGACAATTAATATTTAAAATCAAGCCCTTGAAAATAAAAACACAACCTTTTAGTGGAGTAGTGATGATGATAATAATAATAATAATAATAATAATGAAAAAGGTGTAAGCAGAAAAAAAATCTAATTCAAATCAAAGTTAAAATAAATAAACCTATTTTTCAGTCAGCTACAATCTCTGAGGGTCTTCTGGCTCATCTCCATAGCGAAAAGGTTCTTTATGAAACCCTGTTCAGTTGGGTGTGAAAAGTGAGAAGGCTCTCAAACTGGAACAATCCCCCCCCCCCCCCAACAAAGAACCCTTGAACTACACAGGGTTCCTCTGGGGAGCCTTTTGGAACCCTTTCTTCACTATAGAGAGACTGTCCTTCAGACAGTGTTCTCCGTGAACATGGAGGATACAGGGGAATTGTGGCTATAGAGGACGCCTGGGTGTGTTTAAATAGCAGGCAGTGTCGCCACTCCCAGAAACCCCTTTCCATCGCTTCCTGACATTTCGGATGGGGGGTGGGGGACTCAGACAGGGCTTGGCTTTTTATCGCGAGGAAGAGGGACCTCGCACAGAGCTCACAGAGATCACGACCGCCTCGGCCACAATGGAGGGGGCCACGTAAAGAAAATACGCCGCCTGCCAAAGCACATACGGTATTATAGGGATGGCAGTCCCGGATTGTGATAAAATTAAAATGCGACCAGACCCCTGGGGGACGCCGCACATCATCGTGTTTTCTTTTCCACTGGAGCGGTGCGCACGCGGTTGCGGTGCGAGACACCGCCAACTTTCCATCCGCTCACGTTAATCGAACCCTCGTTTTCCTTAAATAGACGCGGTTCGCTTTCAGGAAGCGGCCCCAAAACGTGAGATGGCAGAACCCAATTCAATTAATGAAATAAAACAAGGAAACGGTCAATAAAGATTATGGTAAGTATGAAATCACACAGCGGGGAAATGTATACAATATCCTACAAAATAATAACCAGTCAATATAATTCAGAGGACTGGATTATGGAGATAGCAAATGTATTTGAGGTGGTGGACAACGTCTGCGTTCACCTGGTATGTAAAGACATTGGAAAGATGGATATTATGGATATTAGTTGCAGGTGAAATGCTGACATACAGTATGAATACAGGTATACCAAATTTTGCACCCATTTTAACATTAGTTTAATATTGTCAGCTTTTTCCTATTAATAATGATCTATGGCCATATCACTGATAAACTATTTATGAAATAGAAAGCATAAAGCATTAACCAATGAAAATTGAATTAAAATCAAATGAAAGAATGTGTGAAACTATTTCTACATTTCTTTAAACAAAACACAGAATTTGGCTGTGATTTCCCAGCATGTGCCATTTGGTCAGTGTATTCACACAATGGGAGTTATTATTATTATGCCTTTCAGAGAGACAGCTATTTGCCCATCCATATTATGTCAGCATTTTTCAGAATGATATGGGTTATGGCTAAAGGGGTATTATAGGAAACTTTGAAAGAAAACTAAATAAATAAATAAATAAATCAATAAAAAAAGAGACAGAGGGATGACCAGGAGCCTCCGTGACCTTGCCAGTTTTACCCGCCAAATTAACAGATCGGTAGGGTTCTGGGGAGATCCTCAAAAATTCACAAACACGACATGGTTCGCATTCGTGAAACTACTGACCGTCTCCCAGAAATGACACTCTAATTCAACTGGCTTCCTCCATGAGAATTTGTGAGGTAAAGTACTGCACTGCAAAAAAAATCAGTCTTAACAAGCGTTTCCGTCTTGTAATAAGATCTTAATTTTTTCAATTTAAAAGAAAAATGTAACTTGTTTTAAGCTCCTCTTGAAATTGTCTTACCCCATTGGCAATCTTGAAATTAGTCCAATGGCCTCACACCTTGATATTCTTTTGTCACATCAAAAAAAAAAAAGACCAGACAACAAGTCTCAGCGGAAGACTAAAACGCTTGTCAAGTGACTTTTCTTCTTCTTTGGTTTTTTTTTGCAGTGTTGTCACGGTTGCGAGGAGAGGTGTAAGAGGTCCCCAGAAACACCCCCCCACTCACCCGCTGGGTTGTGGCAGTAGTGCTGGGGTACCTCCCGGTCCGTGTGAGCTCTGTGGCAGCAGCGGTGGTCGCCGTAGCGGGGGTAGTAGAGGCCAGGGTAGAAGCTAGGGTCGTAGTGGGAGCTGCAGCCGTTGTGGGCGGAGGTTCAGGGGTCGCGGCAGGGGCGGGAGAAGAAGGCGTGGCGGAGGTAGCGGTTGCAGTAGAAGTAGCAGGAGGTGTTGTAGAAATGGCAGTTGGAGCGTAAGTAGCGCCGGCTGAGGTATAAAGAGCAGTTGTAGTAGCAGTAGTGGGCAGTGTGGCTGAAACAGTAGTTGTAGTAGCAGTAGTGGGCAGTGTGGCTGAAACAGTAGTTGTAGGAGCAGTAGTGGGCAGTGTGGCTGAAACAGTAGTTGTAGTAGCAGTAGTGGGCAGTGTGGCTGAAACAGTAGTTGTAGTAGCAGTAGTGGGCAGTGTGGCTGAAACAGTAGTTGTAGTAGCAGTAGTGGGCAGTGTGGCTGAAACAGTAGTTGTAGTAGCAGTAGTGGGCAGTGTGGCTGAAACAGTAGTTGTAGTAGCAGTAGTGGGCAGTGTGGCTGAAACAGTAGTTGTAGTAGCAGTAGTGGGCAGTGTGGCTGAAACAGTAGTTGTAGTAGCAGTAGTGGGCAGTGTGGCTGAAACAGTAGTTGTAGTAGAAGTAGTGGGCAGTGTGGCGGAGATACCTGCAGCAGTAGAGATATCAGCTTCAATGGAAGTGGTGGGGGGTGTGGCAGAGGTAGCAGCTATAAGGAAAGTGTTGGGAGTTTTGCTAAAGATATCAGTTGCAGTTGAGATATCATCTTTTAGAGTGGTGGTGGGAAGATTAACAGACATATCAGTGGCAGAAGAGATATCAACAGTAAGCAAGGTGGTGGGATTTCTGGGAGGAACAGTTGAGCCATCAGCCTCATGAGAGATATCAGGATGAAGTGAGGTCATGGGAGGTACAGTAGAGATATCAGACTCAATCGAGATATCAGGATGAAGTGAGGTCATCGGAGGTACAGTAGAGATATCAGACTCAATCGAGATATCAGGATGAAGTGAGGTCATCGGAGGTACAGTAGAGATATCAGACTCAATCGAGATATCAGGAGAGAGTGCAGTCATGGGAGGATCAGTAGATATCTCAAATGCAGTAGAGATATCAGCAGGAAGTGAGGTCACAGGAAGAACAGTGGAGATATCAACCTCAGAAGAGATATCAGGAGAAAGTGAGATTGTGGGAGGAACAGTAGAGATATCAGACTCAATAGAGATGTCAGCAGGAAGTGAGGTCATGGTAAGAACAGTAGAGATATCAGCCTCAGTAGAGATGTCAGCAGGAAGTGAGGTTGTGAGAGGATCAGTAGAGATATCAACCTTAGTCGAGATATCAGGAGAAAGTGAGGTTGTGGGAGGAACAGTAGAGATATCAGACTCAATAGAGATGTCAGCAGGAAGTGAGGTCATGGTAAGAACAGTAGAGATATCAGCCTCAGTAGAGATGTCAGCAGGAAGTGAGGTTGTGAGAGGATCAGTAGAGATGTCAACCTTAGTCGAGATATCAGGAGAAAGTGAGGTTGTGGGAGGAACAGTAGAGATATCAGACTCAATAGAGATGTCAGCAGGAAGTGAGGTCATGGTAAGAACAGTAGAAATATCAACCTTAGTCGAGATGTCAGCAGGAAGTGAGGTCATGGGAGGATCAGCAGAGATATCAACCTCAATAGCAGTATCAGGAGGAAGTGTGGTTATGAGTGGAACAGTAGAGATATCAACCTCATTAGGGATATCAGCAGGTGATGTCATGGGAGGAAGAGTAGAGATATCAGCCTCAGTAGAGATATCAGCAGGGAATGAGGTAATGGGTGGAACAGTAGAGATATCAGCCTCAATAGGGATATCAGCAGGTGAGGTCATGGGAGGAAGAGTAGAGATATCAGCCTCAGTAGCGATATCAGCATTAAATGAGATTATGGGAGGAACAGTAGAGATATCAACCTCAGTAGAGATATCAGGAGGAAGTGAAGTTGTGAGAGGATCAGTGGAGAGATCACCCTCAGTAGAGACATCAGCAGATGGGGTTATGGGAAGAACAGTAGAGATATCAAAATGGCTGCTTGCAGGATCTGCAAAATTAATGCTATTTGTAGAAGAGAAAGGGTGTGTAGTGGTGAGGTAATGATCTAAATCAGTGATAGGCAGGGTAACAGAAGCTGTAGTAGGGGTGGTAGAAGTTGCGCTAGTGGTGATAGGAGAAGTCCTTGGACGTGCCCGTTCCTCCTCACTGCTGAAGTCGAGGGCTTCGCTCATAGTGTGGGCCCGTTTCTCAGCCGTGACGGCAGTGTGTGTGAAGGACTGGGCCGGACCGGACCTCAGGCCCGTGCCGTCAGTGAGAGCAGCACCAGAGCCGGGCAACAGCCCGGTGGCGCCGGTCCTCCTGCGTCGCGCCTTGATGACATCACTGGCGCGGATTACCGTGGTGCCGGGAGCTCGGCCGGCGTCACCCAGGGTGGTTCCGGCGGTCCGGTCCGTCTCCTCGCTCCCGGGCAGGATCGGGGTCGTCGCGGTGGGGGGGAAGGTTCCGGAAAAGGGGGACGTCGTCGTGGGACGGGGCGTGGATGGAACTGTAGTGGAAACTGGGTCTGGAAATAAATGTCATTCAGTTACTTTGAGAGTCAGTAAGACATTGTGATATCCGCACAGAACTGACCATATTTGTGCATTTCATTACAAGCAAATACATCAAGGATCATTGCCTCTGAACCTCGAATCCAAATCCAGCCCTGGTTTTCTTTTCTCCCGTAATTAGTAATTAACTGACCAGTGAGCACTACTGATTTGGCCTGACTTTCTTCATACAGGATATGTCTGGATATCGTCTTAAACAGTTCGGTTCAAGTACCCTGCACAAGTGTACACCAGCACTGCTCTCTAAGTGGGGCGACAACCACTGACCTTCTGTTAAAAAAATACCCATTTTTAAAACCGTCGGGTTACTCTGTATCCGCTAAGGCACACAATCTTTAACCCGCCACCGCTCCCCTCCTTGCATTGTGCGTTCTGCAGGAAAGGAAATGTCACAGACGTTTTATGGGCCACTTTGCCTCGCTACAAAATGTCACAACTTTTTGAACCGGACCAAATTAGCAATAAGAACACAATTGAGGGGGGGCGTATCGGAAGGGCTCCAGAACTTTCCCATTTATCCGAGCGGACCTCTGGGAACAAAGAAGAACCTGGGCAAACAAAGCGACCCCTTCAGGGTTCCCTTCAGGGTTCCCTCCCAACGGATCACAACTGGCACCACGCACTCAGCTCGCCAGTCTTACCTTCAAATTTACAGAAGTTATAAGTTTACTTTCTTATTGTGCAGTACGACTGAGTATTACACCACATGTAACAAAATATAAGCGTGTTTGTAATGTAGAAAATTACAACTTTTTTTAGCAAATAAAAAAAAACCAAAAAAAAAAAAACTTTTAAATAAAAAATAATATTCTGTTTCACAGATATCTTCTGTCTTAATGTTTCTGAACTGTGGGTTCCAAAGGTAAGATATTAGCTTCCTACTCATTGGTTAGACATGGAATCAACCTGAACACAAAAGCACAGAAACTTACAAACTGAGAGCAGCAGAGCAACAGAAAAATGCATCTGCTCAACGCCAAACTCTCTGTCCCCAAAATAGCCATGCCCCATCGGCACAGCTGCAGATACCAGAGCTTGGGGAAATCAGCTGGGACAGGCCTGGTTTGGCTGTAGTGGAATATTGAAATAGGGGCCAAACAGAAGTGGGCTGTCCCAGAACTCTAGCTGAAGCTCAACACACCCGCCCGTATTAGCAATGCCATTGAACCTCCCGGCCAGTAGGGGGGGATCCACTTGCATAACCTTCCGCTGGGACGGGAGGAGATGAGCGGCCACCCCTGGAGAAACCTCGCCGGCGGGGGGTCAGGAGGCCAGCGTGCAGGCCTTCGGCGTAGATGGGCTACGCCCACGGGCGGTGTTCGAACAGGAAGTCCCTCAACGCCGTGGGAGATGATCCACTCGCTAAATCACGGCATCCATGGCATCACGCGAAGGGCTGTTCTCTCAGACACCGACTCTCATCCCGGACCAGACTGAGCTTCCTATGGAGAATCTCCCTTCAATATTGGATTTAGAACTAGGACTAGGTTCAATCTGTGTCCGTGAAACTGGCCCCAAAAGGCCTCCAAAACATTGCGGGAGCAGTTTTAATTTCACATATTGCAATGGTTCCTCCATAAGTCACATTCCTGCTTGCGTTTTGCATGACATCAATCCATTTTTCTGGCAGAATTAATGCTTTGTGTAATAAACCTGAAGACACAAATGGCTCTGAACAACCTCAGGACGTTTATGACCAGGGCGAGGCAAGATTGGACGTACAAGAGGTGGACGTACAAAATGGCTCCCAATTTGGAACTCGATGGACATCTACACAAGGTTCAGTGTTCACTCTATGGATATTTATAAAGACTTATCCAACTTTGTAACAGATTAGGCCATTCCTAGTTTTCCGTATTGAAGGATAAAGCACAGAGTGTAATGATCCAAACTTGGCCAAAGACCATGAGATGCAAAGGCTGGGACAAAACAGGACAGGGCAGCCTGTAGCCTAGTGGCTAAGGTGACTGGGACCCAGAAGATTGGTGGTTTAAGCCCCGGTGTAGGCAAGGCCCTTAACCCCACATTGCTCCAGTGGGGATAGTCCCCATGTGTAGTCTAATGAACTGTAAGTAGTGTGGATAAAAGCGGCAGCTAAATAACACATTTTAGCCCCTGTGGGGGAAACCATACATTTCTGAAAAGTCAGCCACCAAAAGGACCACACAACATTCAGCTACACCCTCCGTTACACTCTGCAGGCCAGAAACAGAGAACACCGAACTGCAAAGGTAGATGACACAGGTGGTCAGAAGGCACCGCAACAGACCAGAGGGGGAACTCTAGGGTAGCGAGGCTTCGAAAGCCAGAACACCCTTCCAGGAGACCCTGGTTTCTATGGTTACTGCTGACACTGAGGAGACCTGGATTAGGATTCACTGCAGAAAGTATTAGGGAGCATCGCCATGGCTGTGCCATTTGATAAGACAAAAAACTGCACTTCCATTAATAGACACAAGGGGGAAGTACACCGGGGGTCACGTCAACCATCCCAGTTCTTGTCTGTCCCTGTACCATTTGTAAATCAATCCATAGCTACTTTAGACAAATGAGATGAGCCTTGTAGACTCTCTCCTTCTCAATGGAGAAAGACTACAGAATATATATGTAATTGGGTGCAATGAGGACTATTGAATATTAAAGACAGAAAAAAAAATCCCAACGTGTCGAAAAAGTTCAACTATTTTCAAGAACAGAAAGAAACTGTCTGTACTGTTGCCAATAAATTGCTTTCAGCAATGTGCCCACCGTTTTCATTAAAAACCCTTTTAGCACAGAGACATACTGGGCATTGACACATGACTGACAATAAGGATAAAAACAGAATTAGGGGTGTTAAAATGGCGTTAATTTAAAATGCCTTGCATATGCTGCAAACTAGTTAAGTGTTGTAAGACATTCGACTAATAGCCTATTAAGAACTCCAAATACATCACAGCTGTTAAAAGCTTTAATTGCGATTTCAGCTCATCAAAGAGCTCTCCTCCTCATATTTATCGCAAATAGGGAACAAAGTGAAGTAAAAACAAAGTAAAAAATAAAAGTTAAATCTAAGCAAGGATGCACCCAAACTGAAACAGCATTGATCGAATTTCTAAAATAGACATCTGGTGCAAACCGTATGTGCTCAAATAAAATATTCATGACAAAACGTCCATCCATCCATCCATTATCCTAACCTGCTTATCCTGAACAGGGTCGCAGGGGGGCTGGAGCCTATCCCAGCATACATTGGGCGAAAGGCAGGAATACACCCTGGACAGGTCGCCAGTCCATCACAGGGCACACACACCATTCACTCACACACTCATACCTATGGGCAATTTAGACTCTCCAATCAGCCTAACCTGCATGTCTTTGGACTGTGGGAGGAAACCGGAGTACCCGGAGGAAACCCACGCAAACACGGGGAGAACATGCAAACTCTGCACAGAGAGGCCCCGGCCGACCGGGATTCGAACCCAGGACCTCCTTGCTGTGAGGCGGCAGTGCTACCCACTGCACCATCCGTGCCGCCATGGCAAAACGTGTTGTGCAAAATTCACCAAAAATGTATTTAACCTGAACAAATCCTTTATTTATGTTTTAATTTAGTGACAAATACAACATTTTGAACCATCTTTCCAAGTTGTTGTGAGACATTTTCAGTAAGCAACCAATTGGATGATCCTGGATGCGAACATTTTTTAATTTTATTTTTAATTTTTATTTTTTAACAACAATGTCTTGTCTTTATTCTTTGCAACTGCTTTGATTGTAGTGCTAAATGTAAAACTAAATGTAAAGCTGTTAATAATAATAATAATAATAATAATAATAATATTATTATTATTATTATTATTATTATTATTATTATTATTATCATCTTTACAGACACAGACACACAGCCCCACTACACGTGAATCCCGGGCCGAAAAAAAGGAGACAGTGATGGTGTCAGCCGCCGTTTCAGCAACGCCAATTTTCACAGGAAGAAGATGAAGCGCTGCTGACGACATTCCTGCGCCGGTGTCTGCGCTGGGAATGTCCCTGAGCACAATGTGCGGGGAAGTTGGTATCAAAAGTGATATCCTCTGCTTTCATTAGCGCAAATGCCTGAAGGGCCAAAGCTCAGACAGGCTCCACACGATTTATTTTCGTGTTAACTGCTGGTACCTAATGAAGCCGTGGTTCCCTTTCCCGTTATTTTCCCCCAAGCACGCAACAACACAATACAGCGGTATTTTCTCAGGTGTTCACATAACCGAACCATTTTTGGTCTCTGCCCCACGGGGCATAGCCAACTGTGAGGTGTTTGCAATCTTCGCGGTGAGCCAAAAGCGCACAGGTGTCCCCAGGTATGAATGTCTCATTAAAACAAATTTGTAAACACCGACAACTCACCGTTACTTGGGCATAACGTGGTCATCCTCCGCCGTCCCCCGGGATCCGTTGCGTACTTGGTCCAATTGGAATAGCTCCGATCCGCTCTGAGGACCGCACGCAAGCCTTGCTTTCTCAGGAACATCGCCGAGTCCGCCAGCCCAAACGTCCCCTTCCGATCGTAACACCTCCACGCAGGTGCGACGGCGCAGTCATCAATCGAGGCCAAACGCGCGTGGCGCGGTACGTAACGGCTGGTGTTCACCCACAGACACTTGGCGGACTGGACGTGCTGCAGTTTCATATCATTCGTCCATTTCCAGTGCTGACTGGGATTGTCCGCGTTACATTTGCCCAGCTTCACTGCGGTGTTGTGCGTTACTAGGCATAACACCGCGCGCGTGTGGGAAATTAGGAACTCCTCTATAAACGAAACAGAAAGTTAATTTAATTAAGTTAGTTTAATAGCCAGCACATTATGACCAAACGCGAAAAACGTGCCCATTGTTAAATGGCTGATGAGGGACGACACAAATATCACTTAAGCCAACCAGAGAAATACAAATGTCCGGTCATGTACCATGGTTAGATGTTTAAAATAGAAACTATAATGAAGAAAAATAAACAGGTTCTGCATGTGCAGGGGTCACACTTTCACTCGTGTGCTTAGGGTGCTATGGCGAAGCATATTGCATATCATACAGTTACTGTGATTACATAATTATGTCAATAACAATAGCGGTGGTAGCGGACACTGGTCCGGGCATTTTGGCTCAAACTGAATCCAAACAATTTTAGAACTGAACTTATAAAAAAAAGTACATTCAGACCGATCGTTTCAAATGCAGTCGTGTCACTTCCAATCACCTGGTCTGCATTTTGTGCATTCACTGAACAACTTATTTTAATCACGCAACGTTCACAGTATTACTAAACTTCCCTTGGCCCAAATGAAAAGTCAGTGTAACCTGACAATAAATTCGTATTTGCGCAAGGAGGCATACAAATAAAGGGCATAATCATCCCGTTTCCAGTAAACTACAGTCACTGGAGAAGGCAAAGATGAAAATCTAGACATGTTTCCGTTATTTCGGCCGAACCAGCCCGACCCTCCAAGGAGACCAATTGGTATTGCCTGAATGTTTAACATAACAAAGGCAACGGCAAATAAAACAACGCGTTTTACTCACCTGTCTCTGCAAAGCTCAACAATAATATTAATAGTACGCCCGCAAATAAAGTATCCATTTTACGCGCAACAAGTTCCTAGCGTCCGCTGGACTCGGATGAGCCAAGTTGAGGCGTCAAGAGGAAACGCGGCTTGAGGGGAAGAAAGCCTGTGACGAGCGCTTCCTCCTATTCAAACTGTTTTTGGAGTTTCAGAGTAGAGGACCATTTGAAACTCATCAACCTGGAAGTCTTTTCTTCTCGGAAGTACCACGGCGCATTGCAGATGTGCAAACGTGCATACAGCTGTGGTAGCAGTAGTGCACTATAATTGCTGCCCACAATCACGCGGCTGGTTTGCAGGGCGTTAACTGTGGCGCGTGTAATTCGGTGTAATAATGTGTTTTTGCCCCCCACAATCCCCAAAACAGGTCGTTTAAAACGCGCTGAGTTGTTAGCACAGGTCCAGACGTTCAGACAGTGGCTTTTTCTAACGAATACGTTCAGAATCGACGCAGAGGCACCGAAGATCATACCTGAAAAAACCTCAATACAATGAAAGAAAAAGCTCATTCACAATTGGATCGTTTAAAATTCAGTTTATTGGCAGTACATAATATAAAGTCAGCCGCATAGGAAACAACACAGGTCGGTCTGCGTAGAAGTAGACTGCTCAGTCTATCCAAGGAAATAACTTTTTCCCACAAAGACATTATAATGACATTTGATTAGAAATCAGTATACAAATACGCGGAACAATCCTTTTGAAAGATTCATAGTACCTTATGGCTTAATTTAGTACACCTAGGCTCCCTCTTAACTGTTGATACCAGTTTCTAAACACCCTCTGTGAAGGTCCGCCTGACAGAGAAAAGGAAACTCAGAAAGAAAGCTACATGATCTGAGCTGGCAAAAACTTTTCTTTTTTTATAACAGGCTGTCACTCTTCAATCCGCTCCTCTCTTATAGTTTCTATGGTAACACTTCACAGTAAGGTTCCATGAATTGAATAATGCAGTTGTCACACCATTACTGAGAAGTTAATCTGTACAGCTCTGTTAATGTATTTGTACATCATTAATCCATGTTGACAAACACATTAGTTAATGCCAATTCATGAACTTTGTAAAGTGTGACCATTCATTTCCAGGTCTAAGAAACAAGACAATAGGAATCTCAGATAAGCCCAGGTGTGCCAAATCCAAGCACAAAATATCTTTCAATCAAAGTGTCACATCCATAAACAGTCACTCGATTCTAGACTTTTTTTTCCCTCCTTATGTGTAATCTGAGGCATACATATGTACAGTATATTGATACCGATATAAGTAGTTACAATTATAGCCATATTGGACAGTGAAATTATCACAACATTCATTTGGATTAATAGTTTATAGGAAAACAAGTCATGGACTGGCCAATATAACCAGAACCCCACATAGTGGATAATCGCTACTAACAGTAAACAGTATACATGAACATTTTTCATTTATAAACACAAATGGCCATTGTGCATTGTACCCGCTACATAGTCCTAATATGAACAAATATTTTTTTTGAAACCTTTATCACAAATTAATAAAATAATTATAGTAATAATAAGAATAATAATTTAATAAACAATACATACAAAAATGGTTCCATAAAATTCTCATTGTCAAACAACAATCGTTTTTTCCCCCCCTCCTATTTTGTAAGATATACAGATAAAACACTTGCAGTCTTAGCAGCAAGATTGTCATGTGGTGAAATGGTACCTGGGCCACATAATTTGTAATAGCACTTTAGCATGTACCATACATACGCTTCCACAATAAGTGTACTGTACCGCACATGAAGACAAGCATCTACACACAGATCGCTGTCTTCTCAGAGCCAAATCTCTCAGCAGTAAAGGTCCGGGGACACGAAGCCCTGACATGTATGGTCTGTGTGTGTGTGTGTGTGTGTGTGTGTGTGTGTGTGTGTGTGGCACGTGTACACACCTGCGCATATCAGCTTCGTCTGAAAAGCACTCGGCTAAAATAATTTGGGAGGGAGTCAGACCAGCACCTCAAAAAGATGTTGACATACACCATTGGTCACAGACATTAAAAATAAT
>NC_083778.1:16232728-16297728 GCF_963514075.1 Conger conger
GGCATCCTATCGTCGTGGCGATGAAGCAGCCGGTCCGGCCAATCCCGGCGCTGCGGGAAGAGAGAGGACGTGGGCGGGGGGATCGGTCCGCAAGGACAAAACTCGAGTCACCGGAACGAAGAGGTTCCAAGGTCACTCGGGGACATGGAGTGAGTAATAACGAGGCATAACTAGGACGTTGTAATGCAGTGGTGTCCAATCTTATCCTAAAAGGGCCGGCGTGGGGGCAGGTTTTTGTTTAAACCCGGCAGTAACACACCTGGATTATACGAATGAACTAATCGTGGTCTTTCATCAAGACCTTGATGAGTAGAATCAGCTGTCTTAGTCCTGTGCTAAAACAACAACCTGCACACACACCGGCCCTTTCTGGATAAGATAGACATTACCACAGGGGTGTCCAATGTATTATTAAGTTTATTTATTTTGAGTGTCAGTTGGGTTCAATTTACATGCCTAAGTGACACTTTACATGTCTGAGAGTTTGGCAGTGGGGACACAAGTCTAAGACTGGCACTATCTAACATAGGGCTGCTCAATCCTGTTCCTGGAGATCTACCATCCAGTAGGTTTTCACTAAAACACAAATCTGGCACACTTACAGTATACACTAGATGATTTTTAGATATACAATTGAACCCCATGGGGTAATTTCTCCTCTGCATTTGCGAGTTACTTAGGAGCAGTGCCCAGGGACCAACTCCAGTTCTGGGGCCAGTGCCTTGGTCAAGGGCAACGGCAGGAGCACACCTAATCCGACACCCATGTCTTCGAGTGTGGGAGGACACCGGAGTACCCGTTGTAAACCCACACAAACACGGGGAGAACATACACCTCCCCTCACCCTCCAAGCCCTCCAGCCCGGGCTAACATGCGGCGCGCTAGCCTGTCGATCAGCTCCACGCTCCTCGCCCGGGAGGTTTGGAGTAAGCAGGGCTGGGTTTGGGGGGGCCCCGGATTTGAGGGTCCCTGGCGTAGGGGCCTTGCGGTGCCGTACCTGCAGTGCACGACGACGGGCCCCCGGGGGCCCGAGCCCAGACGGTCCTCCTCCACCTCCGCCATGAGCTGCAGCAGCGGCTGGGCGCTGTCGGGGGTCTTGTGGTCGGGCCAGGAGGTGTACCAGTAGTGCTTAACACTGCGGCTCTGCCCCGCCTGCTGTGGGACACAGGACACGTACAGTAACGCTTAACACTGAGGCTCTGACACAGGACACGTACAGTAACGCTCAACACTGTGCCCCTGACACAGGACACATACACTAACGCTTAACACTGCGGCTCTGCCCCGCCTGCTGTGGGACACAGGACACGTACAGTAACGCTTAACACTGAGGCTCTGACACAGGACACGTACAGTAACGCTTAACACTGAGGCTCTGCCCCGCCTGCTGTGGGACACAGGACACGTACAGTAACGCTTAACACTGAGGCTCTGACACAGGACACGTACAGTAACGCTTAACACTGTGCCCCTGACACAGCAGACGTACAGTAACACTTAACGCTACGCCTCTGACACAGGAAACGTACAGTAACGCATGAGGGAAGAGATGTGCTAGACCTTCTCACTGTCACACACATTCTCACAGACACACAATCTCACACACACACGCACACACACCACACACACACACACACACACACACACACACACACACACACACACACACACACACACACACACACACACACACACACACACACACACACACACACACACACACACACACATACACATACACACACACACACACACACAAACTTACCCAGCCATACACACAGACCGGCATGCACTCATGCACATGTATACACACACACACACACACACACAGTGAATTTGAGATTTGCATATACAGAATACAGGTACAATGAACTTAAGAAGAAATAAAATCCCAAACAGCACATCCTAACACATGCAGAGGATTCTCTTTCCAAACACACTGCAGTCAGAGACCCCAGAAATACCTAAAAATTACACCTGTGAACACACAAGTGTCCTTAACACGAAGGAACATCTCCCATAATCAAGCAAGTATTCAGTATTCTGCAGTGATCGTTGTGAAATACATACTGCCTGCTTTCTACCCTGTATTAGGCTTGGACTGCAGTAAATGAGCAGTACTATGGCTGCATCTCCATAGCATATATTGCATTTAAAATGTGAATATAGGAAGCAATAAGGTGCTCACAGCACTTCTGTAGGATTCAGCTCTGGAACGGGCTTCAGAAAAACTGCAGTTCCATGGTAGCTGCCTCTCGCTGGTCGGTTATTTAAAGGCAGCCGCTTTTAATGCTGTGCTTCTGTTCAAGCACTTACTCGCACGCTTCATAAATTGTCCATTGGCTTGTCTCTCCAACACTTTGCCCTGAACAATGTCACTAGTGACCTGACAGCTCCTATAAACAGATAATCAAACAAAACAATCTCTGGTTTCCCCTGCGAGTGATGCATCACCTAGGATGCATCACCTAGTACTCGTTTCCGAGTCCCATCACGTAGCACCGGTCACATTTAACACCTCACGCGCCTTCCTGACAACACAATCTGCAGCCAGCTCTAATGTCAGGGCTGGTTAGCCGTTCGTTTAGCGGCACTGACATTCGCAATCTGCCCCTGGCTCGCCCCGGTTTTTCGGGAGGGGGCTATCGTCATGGCGACGGGTCTTACCTTGAGCGTCAGGTTGCGGACGGTGTAGTGCTCGCACTCCCGCACGCTGTTCACCAGCACCTCCACCTTCCCATAAATCCCCCGCTTCTCCGGCCAGTACAGGACGCACTTCTGCAACACAGACGTTTAAAAAAAA
Organism: Conger conger; assembly: GCF_963514075.1. NCBI lineage: Eukaryota > Metazoa > Chordata > Actinopteri > Anguilliformes > Congridae > Conger > Conger conger. Next base: position 16,235,532 of record NC_083778.1, read on the forward strand.
AAAAAACGGCGGTTCATTTCCCGGGAGCTCCCAGTCCACCGCTGACACCCACGTGTCACACTGCGCGCGTGAGGGCGTACAAGGGGAGGGGAAACGTGTCCACCTGTCGCGTGTTTCGGTTAGAAGACTCCCAGCATCCTCGAGACAGCTCTGCTTCTTACACAGCTCCGGCTTTGAGCGCTACAAACGTTCAAGGGCTCTGGAAAAGCGAGTCTCTCTTTCTCTCCCTCTTTCTCCCTCTCTCTCTCCCTATCCCTCGCTCTGGGGTCTGAGCAGATTCACGGAGCGCACTTCAGGAGGCTGTAACGCCGCCGCCGCCCCCCCGGTTTGTGTCCCCAGCGTCTCTGAACGCAGCTAGAGAACTGCTATTGTGCGATGGGTCAAGCGTTATCAGAGTCCCACATCAAAGCCCCCCCCCTCCCTCTCCCATTGTCCCCCCCCCGAGGCGTGGGACACCGGGGCGCGCACCCCGGAGTGTCCGCCCCGCACGGGGTGTTGACTTTGGTGCCGGTCCAGGAGGACCAGGGTGTTCCCACAAAACCATTGTGAGCTATTTTCAGCCCCCCTGTTACTGCACCCTTATCTCCCTGTATCTCTGCCTCTCTGGCACCCGGGGGGGGCCGTCTGTGTGCCCTCAAAATGTGGTCTCCATGACAACGGCCCCCGTTGCGCACGCTCTGCGGTTCTACAGTGTTTTTTTGGAGGGTCCCGTCCCCCCTCATGCTGTGAGGGGGCACGGTATGACAACAACTGCATGGGTCAGTTACAGACCTGGTATATAAAGATATGCAGATACAGCAGATATGATACAAAAATATGCCAAAATCAATATTATATCATATTACACCATCCATTACCATCAAGATATGTTGTGCGTGTGCGTGTGCGCTTTGTGAGAGTGTGTCTGTGTGTTTATGTGTGTGTGTGTGTGTGTGTGTGTGTGTGTGTGATGGAGAGAGAGACAGAATGCATGTGTATGTGTTTGTGAGTGAGGCAGGCAGAGTGTGTGTCTGTGATTATGAGTGTGTGTGTGTGAGAGAGAGAGAGCGATTGTGTGTGCGTGTGTGAGAGACAGAGTGCGCATTTGTGTATGTGTAAGAGAGTGTGTTGTGTGTGTGTGTGAGAGAGAGAGAGACACAGTGTGTTGTGCGTGTGTGTGAGACACAGAGTGTGTGTTTGTGAGAGAGTGTGTGTGTTTGTGAGAGAGAGTGTGTTGTGCACGTGTGTGTGTGTGTGTGTGAGACCCAGAGTGTGTGTTTGCGAGAGAGAGAGAGTGTGTTGTGCATGTGTGTGTGTGTGTGTGTGTGTGTGTGTGTGAGAGAGAGAGAGACCCAGAGTGCGTGTTTGTGAGAGAGAGAGTGTGTGGTGCATTACTCCCTCCCCCCAGAAGGGGGAGCTCACCTCGTTCTTCTCCTTCAGCTTGGTGATCATGACGATGACGGGGCAGTCCTCCTGCCAGGCCATCTGCCAGAAGTCGTTGACCGTGTTGATCATGGGGCCCTGCGTGGCGATGTAGGTCTTCTCATCTCCCAGGTAACCCTGCGCATGTCACAGAGGCTGTGAGAAACTGCGATCCCACCCAACCACTGAAACGCTACTTCCTCCTGTCATAAAACAAATCTCACTGCTCAATGCAGACCCTGTTCTGCCGTAATCACAACCTATACACTCACCGAGCACTTTATTAGACTTATTACTTCGACTTCTACTGCTGTAGCCTGTCCACTTAGAGTTATGAAGCGTTGTGTGTTCAGAGATGCTCTTCTGCATACCACTGTTGTAATGTGTGGTTATTTGCGGTACTGTCACCTTCCTGTCAGCTTTGACCGGTCTGGCCATTCTTTCTCTGACATCTCACATTAACAGGGCGTTTCTGTTTGCAGAACGGCAGATAAAGTAAAGTAAAAGTGCTCGTGAGTGTATATATATATATCTTTATTCCGTTTTCATTCCTACTTCTTTTTCCAGTTCAGTTTCTGCTTCCGCTTTCAGTTCCCTTCCCGTTTCAGCTTTCTGTTAACTGAAAACGAAAAGAAACGAAAACGAAAAGGGAACTGAAAACAGAAATGGAATTGAAAATGTAAACCATTCCCGCAATTGCTCCTGTGGTCAGCAAGTGGCTGCAAATATTGCCATTAACAGATCTCTGTGTACCACTTATTTTTAGGCTTTTATGAGCATGGATAATCCGGCTCTGCAGCCCAGTAGCCTCACAGCCTCCCAACTCCCTTTCTCTTAGAAAATTCATTAAAATGACAGAAGTCAACACATCAGCAGTCATCAGGAGGCTTTTACATAACTCAGATGTTGCTGTCGTAACCTCACCGCTCCGTGTGGTCAGGGAGGCCAGCAGAGCAGGAGAGCTCTTGGCACGGGGATTCCTCCTTATCCGAAAAAAACATCCTCTTTTCCCGCAGGCTTGGAGAAAGGTGCGCTGATTGTGTTGTGTGCACTGCGGGACAATGGGGGGGCTTCCTTCGGCTGTACAACCTGCCAAGGCCCCCCCCCCCCCCCATACCATAACAAACCTTCCCAAGCTTGGAGTGAGAACATTCAACACCGCCCCTCACAGAAGTCTACACATGAGCAGTCACCGGGAGGCTTTTACATAACACCAATGTTGCTTTCATAACGTCCACGTACGGCGACGGTACGAAATCACCGTGGCAGCAGTGAAAAGGCTGATGTTATCGTGATGTCATCACACGCAAAGCTCGGCGGCAGGGCCGTCTGTGGAGCGAGCGCGTAACGCCGTGCCGTCCGTCATTCTGCCGGAAATTTACAGCGGCAGAACGCCGTGAATAACGCTGAATGCACTGACAACCGATCGATCAACCAATCAGCTTTCATTTAGCGTGGCGCCTTTTTAAATCACACGGTGCTTCGAACACTGAAAATTTCTCAGAAGAGAAGCAATAATTTAAACCAATATGGGAAAAAAAAAACTACGGATAGGTTCCCTGACCACCAAACAGATGTACTTCCTCCAAAAAGAATATCATGTCAGATCTACACACACACACGCATATGCAGTTCTCATATATGGACCGGAGTCATAATTACAACCCTTCAAATTAACAGAGACCTGAAACACGGAGGGTGTAATGCACAGAGGTCAGCGGGTCCTGTGGGGATAGCAGCTGTCATAACAGTGGCTCAAGGGCTCGTGGTCCTCCAGAACACGCGGGTTAATGAGGGCACCGCTCCCCTGTGCTGGCTCAGCTTCCTCATACCACAATCAATCACCGCAGAAACCAGGCGGCCATTTTGAATTCGAATTTCAGTTTGAAATTAAGCGGACGTTTATACCTGGGGTTCCGCGGTCTCTGGATTTGATTGCATATTCCGAGACAAAATGCACAATAGAAAAACGGGCGTCCTAGACGTTGTGTTTAATTTGAAAATAAAGCTAGAATACAGGCATTTTGATATAGTTCCTGAACACTCCATTCCTTACTGTAGACTTTACTGGAAATCAAATCAGGTAATCAAAAAACCCCCCAAAAAAAACAATGTACACTATGATTAATAAGAGGAAAAAACATTTGGATTGAGTTTGTGTTTTGTGTTGTCGTGTCGGTCACCATGACAACCTCTGGCCGGCAGGCAGGTAGGGCAAGAGGTGTGAAAGGAAAGGGCTTTGTGTCATCATATTTAGACCATGGTGGGAAAGAGAACGCGATTTAAGCTTCCTCCATCAGGAAACCAGCCTATTGTATGTTTAGGCGAACACGAAGACTTCACATGCACTTTGGGAAATAGCTCCTGGCATGAAATTGTCCTTTCACCAAAGAAAGAATGTCTTAACATCTGACACAAAGGATAATTAAGTGAGTTAATGTACAGCAAGGCATCGATTTAACTTACTGTGTGATGATATTAAACCACAGAAACAAAGTTTAATTTGATCCATTGTGTATTTACAGACACTATTATTCAAGTTCTGTTAAACTATAAGCCTATTTCTCCATCTGAAGAACGGTATCACAGCCCTACACAGGAGGAGATTGAGAAATAGCCCAGCATATTAAAGTCGATTTTTCCAGACAGACAAGCCAACAATCACACAGAAAACAGTTGTGACAGAATATAAATATTCATGCTGATTTCACTGTATAATAATTGCGTGAAGAGGCAGATGACTACATTTGATCAAAACTAGATGGGAGGATTCTCCCTTCACAGAAACAGAGCATTCCTGCATTTCGTGGTTTGATACATATCAAATGTGAATATTCTCATTTTTGAGTTATGATCCCAGAAATATTAGCAATACAGTAGGCCACATATGCAGGAATGGGTTTGGCTTTCTGGGTTCAGCGAAAACAAGATTTCAAAGCATTGTGAATCTTTATACTGAAAATTTGCCAGTCATTTAGTGTACTGCAAATAAAACCTGATACACACTTCATCACACACTTTATCATCATTGTCTTTTGTGTATCTTTTTAATATAGGAACATGTCGTGTGTGAGTGTGTTGAATTGAACCCAGAGAATGGTAATATGTCATACAGTGAAATCAGCATGAATATTTATACAACTGTTGCAACTATTACTTTCTGGGTGATTGTTGGCTTGTCTGTAGGTGGAAAAATCATCTTTAACATGCCCTGGAGCAATGTGGGGTTTAGGGCCTCGCTCAGGGGCCCAACAGCGGTGCGAATCGTACCGGGGCCACACCGGGGCCACACCGGGGCCACACCGGGGCCACACCGGGGCCACACCGGGGCCGATGGTTTTAATAAGAGGTGAAATGGCGCTCACTCACTCTGACGTAGTTGGCGTTGATATAGCTGCCGAGGGGGTCATACGTGTTCTTGGTCCTCAGGATCACCCTGGAATGAGGATCTGCAAAACGACCAAAACAGCGTTCCCCGGTTACCGGCGCAACCACACTGACTCTCAGAATGAAAGTGACAGCGGAGGTACATTTTTGTTCTTCAAGGATCAATTTGCCCAAATGTACCCTGAAAGTACAGTGCAGTACAGTACAAATGAGAACATCGTCCAGGCAAAAAAGTTACAAATGTATTGCATATTGCTGGCTAGGGGAACAACTGTATGTAACTTGAGGGTACTGCCCCAGTTTGGTACTCAAGGTACTCATTTGTACCTTTTTAGGCACTTTTTGCAACCTTTACTCCTGAGAGTGCAGGCCACCATTTCAGTAAGTTTCTGTTACAAACACGGCGGTGTTCAAAATGGCGGGATGGGGAAGGACGACTGGGGACTGAAGTGAAGCTCACAGCACGCCTGTGACCCTGATAACGGTCTCGTTCGCTTCGTCAGGCCTGGGGCCTGTTTGCGTTATTAAACCACCTTCAAACGACCGCCTTCTTCAGCAGGTCTGATAGGAGGAAGCCAAACCCCGGATTTCACCAGTGGGAAGTCGAGAGTTGTCACCCAAAAAAGAGCTAATTCAGTGACAGAGCGTCCCGTTCCTACGAAGTTTACACGGGCACGGTTTTGGAGACTGGGCACCATTGGCTGTGATCGTGCGCCAGTTCTCGCAGTCTTACACAAGGCTAACATTCTGTTCCTTCCAGTATATTTGTGTTTTTTTTTTTTTTTTTTGGGTGGGAAGGAACAAATCTGTTCCAATATTGATAAGGGAGCTGCCCTTCCTCTGTGCGAGAGGGGGGGGGGGGGGAGCGATAAAGATCGGGAACAGCGCTTGACGGGTTATATAAGACGCTACCGTTCTTGCAGTGAGAACAGTCTGTTCTGCCCCCGGACCGTATTGTTCTCAGCCTGGCCACGCCCCCCCCGGACCCCCCCTGTGCCAATGGAAACTATAGGTTCACACGCGCTGACCCTGACCCCGCCCACCCGGGACATGGCGGTAATGAAGCTCTTCCTCTGGCCTGTCAGCAGCTGCGAGGTTGGCGGTTGGCTGCCAAAGTTTCGCAACGGAAAACCCTCGCCCCTTCCAACCCGTTCTTTTACAATTAGTGCCCCCCCCCCCCCTCTCCTACCCCCCCCAACCCCCAGCCAATCAGGGCCTGTTAGCTACAAAGGTGTGCACAGGATCCAAGCCACCGCAGGAGTTATATTTGGGATACTGAAGGTTCCCTGGTGGAAAACTAGCATGCTGATCGCCCCTCTCCCCAGACAGCGACCGAGCAATGCACCCTGTCTCACACAGTGTAACCGTCGATTCTGAAATGGAGGACTTTTAGATGTTAAAATACCAACTTGGCAAAATGGTCTTGTATCTGTTCTTAGTTCCATGACTGGGAATGTCCAGTTCTTTGGGATCCACAAAATTCATGGGGATTTCCTGTAAAACACAAAATATTTCAGTCAAAACACACAGGTGGTGAAAACTTTTTTTTTTACAGAATTGCAGGGTGTTCACTTGTGGAAGTGACAGGATAACTACTATGACACATCTCACAAATTAAACTGATGAGATTAAAAGTGGCAATATAAAAAAAACATAATATACTGACAAAAACAGGCCATTCAGCCCAGCAATGCTCACCTGTACCGACTTCTTAGTCTACCTTAAAGCTAGATAATGTCCATCACTGCATCAAGCCAGTTTTATACACTGATAATGAGATAATTAAAGAAATGTCTGAGTCTGAGTCCGCGGAACGCGGAATTGCAGCCAGTGCATGTTAGTGACATCGGCCTGGTGTTGGGAGAACATTGTGAGAACGTAGGGTGAGAACATTGTGAGAACGAAGGGTGAGAACACTGAGAACGAAGGGTGAGAACACTGTGAGAACGAAGGGTGAGAACACTGTGAGAACGTAGGATGAGAAGATTGTGAGAACGTAGGATGAGAAGATTGTGAGAACGTAGGATGAGAAGATTGTGAGAACGAAGGGTGAGAACACTGTGAGAACGTAGGATGAGAAGATTGTGAGAACGTAGGATGAGAACTTTGTGAGAACGTAGGATGAGAGCATCGTGAGAACGTAGGGTGAGAGCATCGTGAGAACGAAGGGTGAGAACACTGTGAGAACGAAGGGTGAGAACACTGTGAGAACGAAGGGTGAGAACATTGTGAGAACGTAGGGTGAGAACATCGTGAGAACGGAGGGTGAGAGCATCGTGAGAACGTAGGACCTCACCACGAACTGCGCGTGCAGCCTCTGGGTGTTGAGCACGGTGTCTCTGAGCTGCTGGCGGGACAGGGTCCGGCCCGCCGTGTGCAGGTACTCCATCGCCGCCCGCTCCCGGGGCGTGGCCACCACGCAGCTCAGGGGCTCCACCGCGCCCAGCGCGCTCATGTCCAACACCAGAGACACGTTCGACCCACGCCTGCAGGGACACACACACACACACAGCACGCTCAACCCACGCCTGCGCACACACACACACACACACACACACACACAGACACACACACACACACACACACACACACACACACAGCACATTCAACCCAAGCCTGCACACACACACACACACACACACACGCACACACGCACACACGCACACACGCACACATGCACACACACAGCACGTTCAACCCACGCCTGCATACATACAGACAGACAGACAGACAGACAGACACAGCACCTCACTCACAGGGCTAACGGCTATACAATGTAATTTATCATTTGTTATTTCACTGACGCTTTTGTTCAAAGCGACGTACAGTTGATAAGACTAAGCAGGGGACTAAGCAGGGACAATCCACCCCCCACCCCCCCCCCCCCCCCCCGAAGCAATGCAGGGTTAAGGGCCTTGCTCAAGGGCCCAACAGCTGCACAAGCTGAGTCAAACCCGGAACAGCTTGTTTTACTTGAGTCCCTTTTGATTTGAAAAAAAAATACAAACAAATACAATAACAAAACCTCTCTGAAGACCTGCACGTCCACAAGACGAGCTTTTCCAGCCGTCCAATCAGTGCTCAGCAACAACATGTGCCCTGGTTGCTTAGATACCCTGCACACAGACACGCCCGGTGTAGCCCCCCTGCTTTTGCTGCTCTCCGAAATCTGCTGACCTTTGACCCCCACAGTGATCCCTAAGGGCCCCCCTGCTCCATGGAAAGGGGGGGGGGGGTGTGTACAGTGTTCGCCTCTGCCAGAGCTCTGAGTCTATCTATGGGGGAAGGAAGACATTAATTAGCTGGCAGAGAACAGTGTGTTGGCTGCTAGTGTGGGACTGAAACACAAACAAAGTCTCCAAGTTCCAGTCTCTCCCTCTCTCTCTCTCTACCCAACTCCCTGTCCATTAATCAATCCCTCAACACACTCACTTGTTCAGTCGCTTACACACACACACACGTTCGCGTCACTCTCTCTCTCTCTCTCTCTCTCTCTCTCTCTCTCTCTCTCTCTCTCTCTCTCTCTCTCTCTCTCTCTCTCTCTCTCTCTCTCTCTCTCTCTCTCTCTCTCTCTCTCTCTCTCTCTCTCTCTCTCTCTCTCTCTCTCTCTCTCTCTCTCTCTCTCTCTCTCACACATCACACACACACACACACACACACACACACACACACACACACGCGCCGCGCGCACACACACACTCACAATCACAATGCGTGTTCCAATTTTTAATTTCAGCTGGAAGAGAGCGGTGTTTGTCCGGTTATTTCTGGACTGTTTTTAATGTCACACAGACAGGGCAGCTTGAACTCGACGGCCTCCAAAAAATAACAAACCTTCATGGCCTCCAAATAATTTCACCTTGATAGCCTCAAATTATTTTATCCCTTCATCCAAGCGTTTTCCAAACCTACTCAACACAAATTCACCACTGGACCACCGCAGTTTCTCACCTCTTTACTGGCATTTATTTAAATTTAAATGCGTTTAACCACAGTATCGGCACCGTCTTCACAAACCCTCTCTGGGCAATACAAGGCACTGGGCTGTTAACGCACAGGCGAAGAATTCACCAGAAATGCAACCGGATCACGGGGCTACTGATTCAACGTGCTGCATAATTCATGTATTCATATTTCACGTAGCCTACAGCAGGTTTAATATCATCTAAATTCCGATGAAAAATAACCTTTTCATCCCCACAGGCATAAGACTTCATAGACAGGTGTGCTCACAGCCAGTTCAAGAGCGTAAGGGCCAGAGGCACTATAGTATGCAAAGTGAAACAATTATTCATAAGTGAATTATGCAAAATTTAACAGACTCGATTGATTCCAATCGCTGCAGTCAAACTTGGCCTGCGAGAGGTCATCCCTCAGAAGTGGGCAGGACAATTCATCTTCCCTTTCACAGACCGCCTGCAGAACTCGCACGGCTGTTCCTCCAATATTCACAACTTACTGCTTTTAGAGCAAGCCTTGCCCTGCACTGCATGCAACCATTTTTACAGTTCCAATAGCAGCACATTGGTGCCATTAGCACACTGGCTCTATTAGCATTCTGGTTTTTATTAGCACACTGGCTACATTAGCACACTGGCTCTACAAGCACAGTGCCTCTATTAGCATTCTGGTTTTATTAGCACACTGGCTACATTAGCACACTGGCTCTACAAGCACAGTGCCCCCATTAGCATACTGGTTTTATTAGCACACTGGCTACATTAGCACACCGGCTCTACAAGCACAGAGTGTTGGGTAGGGGCAGGGTGGAGGGCCAGTAGCTACTGAGGTTCGACCCTTGAAGGCATACAGGAATACAGGAAGTGGTATACAACAATAAGACTTTCTCCCGGGACACAGAGAGGAACAGAAACTAACCCGTAGGTGGTAATTGGAAAGAACAGAAATTAAGCCCAAAAAAACGGCTGTAGAAAATAAAAACAACCCTCCCAAAACAGGGCGAATACACCTTCCAAATATAGTGCTGGGAAGTGAGCACTGTGAGTAATAATAGTGAATTTCCCAAATAAAAGTACAACCTAGCAAAAACCGCTAGGCACAAAACAAAAACCCATGAGGCGCAGCTCAGGAAGAAAAACACAAACTAAAATACAATAGCGGGGACAACGTCCCTTTCACACGAGCCCCAAACAAAAAGGAAGAAATGAAAACCTTTCAGGAAGGCGTCGGTGAACAAACACCACAACCGAGCGCCTTCCTTACCTATTTTTTGGTAGTCTCAGAGAGTTCTGATAAATAAACCAACACCGTACCTGACTCTACCAGTACAGAGTCTACCTGGTGTCTTCCCGGCTTTGTGTAAGTGTGAACGTTGAACACAAAAGCACTGAAGGGAGTCAGCACTGGCCTTAAATACTCTTGGGGAAGGTAATTCCCCAGGAGTTAAGGAGGAACAGGTGGAACTAATGATCCTCGGCCCTCTGGTGGACCCACCGGGTACTACCTCCCACCATGACACAGTGCCTCTATTAGCAAACTGGTTTTATTAGCACACTGGCTGCATTAGCACACTGGCTGCATTAGCATACTGGTTTTATTAGCATATTGGCTACATTAGCATACTGGCTACATTAGCACACTGGCTCTACAAGCACAGTGCCTCTATTAGCATACTGGTTTTATTAGCACACTGGCACCATTAGCATACTGGCTACATTAGCATTCAGGCTAAATACTATCCTCTTGAGGCTTTTTTTTTTTTTTTAAATGAAGACATCCTAGGCTGGGCAGACTTGCACAGGGTGACGGGTCGAGGGTTGGGGGTGTATGAGGGGGTATGATTTGTTGGGGAGAGTGACCCTGGGAGAGAGCCCTGGACCACCGCCGCGCAGCAATCAGTGCGCCAGGGCAGGAAGAGCTCAGCATCCTGTACAGGAAGGCAGCAGACAGGCAGCCCAGGCCGACCGTTCCCCCCCCCCCTCCCTCCCAACAGGCAGGGCTCAGAGGCTGGGGGCTCCCGGGGGGGTGGGAGCCACGCACGGGTCGGTCCAAGGCCAGTGCTGCCCTTCTCAGGGACAAGGGGGGGGGCAACTGAGGGGCTGGGGGAACTACTCAAGACCAGCCGTGAGCGGGTGAGGATAGAGGGGGGTCATACAAACCATCCCACTGCCACTCACTACCATGCTGTCCAAACTCAACTTGAATACCAAGGCACTGTATATCAACACCTCCATACAAACCAGCATACACAGAGCAAGCACGCACACAAACACACACACACATAGAATGCATGCACAAAAACACACACAGCTCAATGCAGCCGGTCAAAGTGCATGTTACAAACAATCCCAAAACGCAGAAAAAAATTACCCGACCTCGACATTGCACAAGGTTAAAGATGACATCGTTATGCTAATTTTGTATGCATATTTACTACATATTCGCCTGCAGCACAGATTCAAATGAACACACTGAAGTGGAGATGGCAAATATAGAGGCTCTGGGCGGCCGTAGACAGATCCAGAACATAGTGGATGAACTGCATTTATATAGTCTTCCTATTCTTATTTTGGGAACTTTGGGAACATTTTGGGAACATTCCCAGCTCTCCTGTGGTCTCTCCCCTGCCCTTGGCCAGTGGAGGGAGGTTGGTTCTGGGGCTCTTTTGAGCTCTGGCTGGCCGAGAAGAGGCGCAGACAAGTGGGGTCTGTTGGCAGATTTACTGCAGAGCTTGGCTGAGTCAGGCACCAGAGGGACACACACACGCAGGTCAGACAGACAGACAGACTCCAGTCTGCAGTTTCTCTCCTCCTGGGGCAGAGCTGCACAACCTGCGGAGGAAGCCACGCCCGTGGGCCGCTGACATGCCTTATAGGTGTGTTTGTCACAGGTGTGTTCGGCAGTCCAAACTCCCAGAAACGAAGCGACAGTGGAGGTACATTTTTGTTCTTCAAGGACCAAATTTCCGGAATGTACCCTGGACGTATAGTAATGTTCTCTTTTTCCCTACGTCCACCCAATCCCCAGAGCCTGAGGTGCCGGACACTCAGACAGCCTGCTGTCAGTCAGTCAGTTGACGAATGGTGCCCCGTGTGGGGGAATCGGGGCAGTGCAGGCAGGACGTCGCATGTGTGTGTGTGTGTGTGTGTGTGTGTGTGTGTGTGTGTGTGTGTGTGTGTGTGAGTGAGTGAGTGAGTGAGTGAGTAAGTGAGAGTGTGTGAGAGAGAGTGTGTGAGTGTGTGTGTGTGTGTGTGTGTGTGTGAGTGAGTGAGTGAGTGAGTGAGTGAGTGAGTGAGTGAGTGAGTGAGTGAGTGAGTGAGTGAGTGAGTGAGTGAGTGAGTGTGTGTGTGTGTGTGTGTGTGTGTGTGTGTGTGTATGTGTGTGAGTAAGTGAGAGTGTGTGAGAGAGAGTGTGTGTGAGTGTGTGTGTGTGTGTGTGTGTGTGTGTGTGTGTGTGTGAGTGAGTGAGTGAGTGAGTGTGTGTGTGTGTGAGAGTGTGAGTGAGAGAGACCTGACTCAGGCTGTAACGGTCAGTCCCTCCCGTCTGAGGGAAGGGTGATACACCGCTGCCCTACACGGCGGCGTGTAGCAGGGACACACCCGCGGCGCTAACGCTACAGGAATCCAGGAAGCTGACGAGCGGAGAGGCAGTAAAAGCAGGGCCGTGGCAGACGTGTTCCCAGGCCTGACGCAGAGCTGGAGGCTCCGCAGGCCGCCCGCGGCGAGCTCCCAGAAGGCCGAGCGGCTGTAGAGTCAGTTACACACGCAATACCGCCCTCCCAAATCCTCCCACACCCCAAAGCAGCGGTGACCAACCTCGTTCCTGGAGATCAGTCCTGTAGGTTTTCACTCCAGCCCTGACAAAGCCACACCTCATTCAACAGCTAGAGCAAGGGCTGCCCAACCCTGTTCCTGGAGATTGATCATCCTGTAGGTTTTCACTCCAACCCTGACAAACGACCCCTCATTCAGCACCTAGAGCAGGGCTGGCCAACTCTGTTCCTGGAGATTGATCATCACGTAGGTTTTCACTCCAAAACTAACAAAGCACACCTCATTCAACAGCTACAGCAGGGCTGCCCAACCCTGTTCCCGGAGATCTACCGTGCTGTAGGCCTTCACTCCAAAACCTAACAAAGCACACCTCATTCAATGGCTAGAGCAGGGCTGCCCACCGATGAAGGTTGTAACTCCAACCCTAATTAAATCTCCAGGATCAGGGTTGGTTACCAGGGCCCTAGAGCCACACACGCATGTACACACACGACTGTCAACAGCGACAGTGCGGGATGACACGGTTGCAGAAAATATTGAATACAAATATTTTTCTATGACTTCACCGCCCAGATGGTGCTTGCATAGTTACCAGGCGGTTGCAGGTTCCAGTCATGCGCTAGACAGAGCTGACTATCCCCTGCAGTGTGAAAACACGCAAGTCATCATACTAAAGCAATCATAGAAATTCATGAATAATATTAATAATCTGCTTGCCTGATTGGGGTCTCCTTGCTGAACTGTGTCGAATCAATTCACGGCTTCACGCTTTATCTCAGAGGCGTTTGTTTAGATAACAGAGATTAGGTTCTTTTTCTTTTTGGGTGGCTTAATCTTTCAAAGTCGGTCCTTGAATCTGTAAGCCTTTGTTGAGCCATCACAGGATATACATGCTGTTCTAAGCTGAATAGTTTCTGATAAACAACATTCCTAGGTTATGTGAATGTCCTGAAATAGATTTTAATACAGTTGTGAAAGGCGCTGATGGACCTGAGCACCTTCCTTTATCAGAAGCGCTGGCTTCCTGAGCTGGCGTGGACTTCCTCGCCCGGCGTTGTTTAATGAGCGCGCTCTCTAAGAGCGCTTTCCTGAGCCTCATCAACACACACACACCCATCACGTACACACACACACACCTGTCACACGTACACGCGCACACACACACACATAAACACTCACGTACATGCACGCACGCACGCACGCACGCACGCACACACACACGCACACGCACACGCACACGCACACGCACACGCACACACACACACACACACGTGCACGCACACACACACAAACACTCACACATATAAACACTCACGTACACACACACACACAAACACTCACACACAAACACTCACATGCTCACACACACACACATAAACACACACCTCACACACACCTCTCACACGTACACGTGCGCGCGCACACACACACACACACACACACACACACCTCACACACATAAAAACACACACCCATCATACACGCACACACACACACACCCACACATAAACACACACCTCACACACTCCCCGATCCACACGTACACCACCTTACACCTGCTTCCTCAGACAGAGAGGCAGAGGGAGAGGAGAGAAGGGGAGAGAGCAGTTGGAGTTGGTCCCAAGGCACTGCACTCCCAACTTGGATTGATCAAATATAGAGGACAAATTACCCCATGGGGCTCAATAAAGTACATCTTAAGTTGGGTGAGGTGAGAGATTTTCTGTACTACACCATGCAGTGTGGTGTCCCCAAAACCTCAAAGCAGAAGGAAGCGATGGTGTTGCTCAACATGCTCAACAGGGGGACCCTGTCCAATGGCGGTGCTTGCTGGGGAAGATCCCATCCAATGGGACACCCCTGCACCCTGCTGTTCATCTATTCATCTCCTCTCAGCGAGTAACAGCACAGGATGGGAGGAGCAAGTGGCAACTTCCTGGGTTTCCTGTCACCATGACAACAGGCTTGACCTTTTACCCTAGTGCTGAATCTTAAATAAAAACTGTTCTCTCTCTTGATAGTAGAGCTGGATCTTGAATAAAAACTGTTCTCTCTCGTCAGTAGAGCTGAATCTTGAATAAAAACTGTTCTCTCTCTTGATAGTAGAGCTGAATCTGAAATAAAAACTGTTCTCTCTCTCATTAGAAGAGCTGAATCTGAAATAAAAACTGTTCTCTCTCGTCAGTTGAGCTGGATCTTGAATAAAAACTGTTCTCTTTCTTAATAGTAGAGCTGAATCTGAAATAAAAACTGTTCTCTCTTGTCTGTAGAGCTGGATCTTAAATAAATCTGTTCTCTCATCAGTAGAGCTGAATCTGTTCTCTCAGCTTGGCGTTTGTGTGCCTCCGAGCTGCCGATCTGATTGGCCAAGAAGCCCCTCCCCTTCCTCTTGCTCATCACCAGGGGTCGAAGGTCAATCAGTCATAACGAAGGGCTAATCCGAAGGCCGGGGCAGAGGGGAAGGGGCGCTGACTTGCTGATTTGTGCTTTCAGGAAGAGCACGTCTCCTCCAGGAAGCGGGAGAGCGAGGGTTGTCCCGGTCGCCGAGGAAATCAATTTGGAAAACCGTTAATGAAGTGCCCAAAAACTGAGAGTGCACAATCAGTCCTGTGTGTGTCCTAGCAACGGCACACACACACTCACTCACACTCACACACTCTCTCGCACACTCTCATACACGAGGAAAAACCCAATGGCTCTTAAAACACACACACCCACCCACACACACACACACACGCAAGGAAAAACCCCCATGGCTCTTAAAACACACACGTTCACCCTCACACTGTGGAATGTGTACTGTACACGGAACCTAGGGGTGGCCTGTAGCGTAGAGGTTAAGGTAAATGACTGGGACCTGCAAGGTTGGTGGATCTAATCCCGGTGTAGCCACAATAAGATCCGCACAGCCGTTGGGCCCTTGAGCAAGGCCCTTAACCCTGCATTGCTCCAGGGAAGGGTTGTCTCCTGCTTAGTCTAATCAAGCAAGTCACTTCAGCCCAATTACATGTACATTGTACATTGTCTCTGCCAGAGCGACAGGTCTTCTGAAATCACGTGAACGTGGCTCTTAGGACAGGAAGGGGGGGTGGGGGCCGTTTATCCACAGTGCCCCCCCCCCCTCCCCGGGGGTAAGAGCGGATGCCATAGTAGAGGCAGGCGAGACAGCTAATCGTTTTTCAACCTGCCCCGATAAGGTATCTGTGCAAACAAAACAAACCACCGACTACCCGCTCTGTTAGCCCTGCATCCGAACACAGCCCGTTTACCGTACTGCACTGCGAGGGATCAATGAATTTCACGCTCCAGCGAAGCCCCGCACTTCCTGCGGATGGTTATGTCCCACTCTCATGTTTAGCGCTCATCAGCCATAAGGTAAGGATCGATACGCCATTACAGGCAGGATATTGCCGTTCAGGCAAATATTAACACTCCCTGACGCACCTGCGGACATCCTGATAAGTGTCAGACGATAAAAAGCAACACCCCAACAGTTTGCTTTAAAAAAATCTTCTCCTGTGTTTTTATTTCAGTCCAAGGATGGAAGAGCATGCTCGTCCTACAGTGGTCCTTGGTCCTGGAACGAGCTGCAGGCTAAGCTCAAACCCGATGATTATTATTTAATTAAACGATTGTAAATTAAGGATAATGGATGTTCGCACGGTTAACTGCAATTCTTTTAAGTAAATTTCACCACCATGTGTTATGTTCTGTCATACTGTGTGAATTGTAATGTGCTTGGAATGGTATATACCGACATACTTATGGATAGTACTGTATTGCAATGGTCTCGTGATTGTGATTCTGTTATGCTGCTATTTGACCCTGTGGCTTGGTATAATTTGAGATGAAAACCTCTTGTACAATGTGACTTCCTGGTCCAATAAAGGTTATATATTTACAGGGCATAGCATGACCAAATTACAGGAGCTAGAGGACCAGGGTGGCCTGTAGCGTAGTGGTGAAGGTGCATGACTGTAATGTAGTGGTTAAGGTACATGACTGTAGTGTAGTGGTTAAGGTACATGACTGTAGTGTAATGGTTAAGGTACGTGACTGGGGCCCAAAAGGTTCGATCCCCAGTGTAGCCACAATGAAATCCGCACAGCCGTTGGGCCCTTGAGCAAGGCCCTTAACCCTGCATTGCTCCAGGGGAGGACTGTCTCCTGCTTAGTCTAATCCACTGTACGTCGCTTTGGATAAGAGCGTCTGCCAAATGCCGTTAATATAATGCAATGAGACCAGCCACAATGGTGATGGCGCACTGAGGGCGCAATCCCTCTCCCGACCACCGGAGGGCAGTGTGGCGCCAGAGAAGCCCAGACAGCTCTCCAGCAGATATTCCCTGCTGGACGCTTTCATCTCCGCCGGCCTCTAATGTCTGCGCAGAACAAAACGCATTCTTCTTCTCCTCTGTGATTTCAGAGTCGCTAAATAATTCAAGACAGCCTTTCAAAGGCATCTCTCCTGGCAACCGACAGCGGCTGTAGAGATGAAAACGGACGGGAACAATATTGGCCACGCCGAGAAACAAAAGCGGCTTCGCGGGAACCCAGCCACCGCTCACAGAAGAGACAGAGATAGAGAGAGAGAGAGAGAGAGGTCTCTCTGGAACATTAGTCAGTGCGTGTAGCCCTGTGGGGGGTGCAGCACTTAAAAAGCGGGAGAGTTTAATCAGCAGGGACGTTTTTTTTGTAAATCGTAAAACGCACAAGCAGTCAGGAATCTAGGAGTATTAGCTCCACCGAGCTCCTCCTCAGTCTCACCGTGCACAATAAAGTGACCTTGGATTCCAGGATCTGCTAAATGTGTGAAGCGTGGTGCCCAAAAAACCCAAACACACATGGATTTGCGATTTTGAAAAGGCTGTCCAGGAAAACCGGAAATTTCCGTCTTCAGCAATAGAAAAACACGCACGCATGCACAGAGAAGAGGGGTCAGAAGCTCATGTCTCTCCGTAACAGCCGCAGTGTGACCAGCATGGCAGGAAGCCTCATGGAGACGCACACGTGTGTGTGTGTGTGTGTGTGTGTGTGTGTGTGTGTGTGTGTGTGTGCGTGCGTGCGTGTGTGTGTGTGCGTGTGCATGCGTGTGTGTGCACGTGTGTGTGTATGTGCGTGTGCACGTGTGTGTGCGTGTCTGTGTGTGTGCATGTGCGTGTGCGTGTGCGTGTGCGTGTGTGTGTGTGTGTGTATATGCGTGTGCACGTGTGTGTGTGTGTGTGTGTTTGTGTGTGCGTCTGTGTGTTTGTGTGTGTGCGTGTGTGCTGGGAGTGGTGATGGAGGAGGTGGGAGAGGAGCTGAAAGCAGGCTGATTACACCCTCTGTGAGTAATCCTAGAGATGGGGAGGGAGGGGGGTCTTCAGGAAGTGCGGGGGCTTCCTGCAGTCTCTGAATCCTTTAATGGAGCGGGAGCTCAGAGACCTGATCCAGTAATCCCTCCTCACTTGCACACACATGCACACACATACACACATACACACACACACACACACACACACACACACACACAAAGTACACAAAGTACACAAAGTACACGAACACACACACACACATATACAGTTAACACACACATACATGGGGGCGACATGGCTCAGGCAGTAAGAACAGTCGTCTGGCAGTCGGAGGGTTTCCGGTTCGATCCCCCGCCCGGGCTGTGTCGAAGTGTCCCTGAGCAAGACACCTAACCCCCAAATGCTCCTGACGAGCTGGTCGGCGCCATGCATGGCAGCCAATCACCGTTGGTGTGTGAGTGTGTGTATGAATGGGTGAATGAGAAACATCAATTGTACAGCGCTTTGGATAAAGGCGCTATACAAATACCAACCATTTACCATTTACATACATACAGTAAACTCACACGCACTTACACACACAGTGACCAAAATGACTGACATGACACGTGCAGCATTCAGTCAAACTTCACAGACAAGGCCACAGACAGGGCCACAGACGGGACCGGAATGCCCACTGGAGCCTACGACCTTCCCAGCCGTAGAGACCCTCTGCGCTGCCATGGAAACCAGGGGGCATGTTTTATTGAGCACACCCGGGCGCTTCCCCTCCACTAGGGCGCTTGAGCACAAAGGGGACCCCACAGACCCTCCGTCCCGAACGCGGGGAGCCTCTTCTGAAGCGCAGCCGGGGGGGGGGTTCCGGGAAGGGGGTCTGACCTTACCTTTCCTGGAGGCCGGCAGCGGGCTTCATCCTGAAGGGGGACGCGCAGGGCTTGACAGGGGGGACACAGGTGCTGGCGGGTTTTGGGGCCGGGGCGGCCTGCACCATGCTGGGGCCGAGCGGCACCGGAGGGGTCTGGACCGGGACAGGGGCCAGGTGCACGTCCTGGCCGGGGGGCTCCTTCAGCTGCCGATCGGGGGACTCAACCTTCTCCTTCAGCCGGTACAGGACCTGCGGGAGGGAACCCCGAATACACCTTTACCCCTGCAACGCACGGGAGCAGCTACGGCTAGCGTAGCGTCGTTAGCGTAGTTACAATTAGAAATAAACCTTTACCTCATAGCACATGGGTGCAACCAAGGCTAGCGTAGCGTAGTTACACTTAGAAATAAACCTTTACCTCATAGCACATGGGTGCAACCAAGGCTAGCGTAGCATAGTTAGCATTGCGGCAATTAGAAATAAACCTTTACCTCATAGCACATGGGTGCAACTATGGTTAGCGTAGCGTAGTTAGCATTGTCGCAATTACAAAAAAAACCTGTACCTCATAGCACATGGATGCAACGAGGGTTAGTGTAGCATAGTTAGCATTGCGGCAATTAGAAATAAACCTTTGCCCAAGTCCAGGAAAGTGAAGGCTCCTAGCAGGTTACCGTGACAAGACTCCCTGATGACATAACCCTCGAATGCAAAATAACATTGTTGACACTCAGACAACTCTCTAAATTGTCCCGACTAAATAAGCTCATAAAATAAAAAAAGTAGCATAGTTTAGTTAGCAGGCCAATCACAGTGGCTGTTTAACTGTGGGAGGGGTGGGGCAGAGTCACAGAAACACCGCTCTCTAATGTTGCCAATCCCTGTTGGCCTGCCAATCTGGCGCTGAGAAAGATCCACTTAAATGACAAACACTGACCTTTGACCTGCATGTGGAACCCACGCAGGTCTTTAAGAGTGACTGAGCTCGTTATAAAAGCTCATTTTGACCTAACAAGGCTGCTACGACAACTGAGCTTGTCTGTTTGTGTTTGTGTGTGTATGTGCTGTGAGTGAGTGCATACTGGGAAAGAAGCAGCAATGCAAGGCATTCTGGATAATGGATGCCTCCACACGGATTGTCCTGTAGTTCTGGACCAAGGTTGTCAGACCCCGGTGTAGTAAGCATGATATAATTTAGTTCCACAAGATGGATGATTTCATCCACTCAGAGCACGTCCCATAAACGTGATTTACAGTCTCCGAGAAGCCTGGTGCCTTCCCGAGCCGGAGCGCCGGGAATTCGGGAAGTTTTCCTTTGTCCCCGGGCTTTCTCTCGGGAAGATTAACACATTAGATCACCACACCAGGGTGCAGTAACCATGAAGTGTGGGTGTACCGTTATGACAGGAGTGTGTTATACCATGATACATGGGCACTCTGTCATGATATAACCATGTTAGACGGTCGTAAACGTCACACCCTGAGGAGATGACAAGGAGGGTCAGCTTGGGGACAGGGACTCTCTGCAAAAACGGGCTGTCTTAACAAGTGGTCTTAGCAGGATAACGAGACATTTTCCTCAAGTCGAAAATATTAGCTTGTTACTCAAGTTACTTTTTGCTTTACAAGTGTAACGGTCTTACCGCTATCTGGAAATGAGTCAAACCTCTTTGGCAAAAATTGAAATGTCCCTCACCTCATTGGCAATCATTTTGTCATGTTGCGCAAACAAAAGTAACAGAAATTCGATTTTAAGCCTAAATATGAGACTAAAATACTGAAGGTCCTTTCCGAGTGATGTACTCATTGATCAATGTCATTGAAAATGGTTTTAAAAGCAGTGAAGATGGCAAAAGTGTGTTTGGTTGCGGTGGTTTTATGTTGGTCTACACGCAGCAATCCCATCATAGTGAGGCCACCAAACAGCAGCACAACATTATGAACAGGGGTTGTAGACCTCCAGAATGGTTAATGCAGGTGTTCATGGCGTATGCGGAATCGAGCTGAAATGGCAAACCGGGCTTTTTCTCCAGAAAAACAAAGAAGGAATAAACAAACGTAATGGCAGTCGGTGCATTAGGGAACACGAGGCGCTCTGGGCTACTCAAGCCCCCCAGTGCTCGGTGAGATAATTTTCTCAGAAAGAGGGGGGCTATAATAAGCAGGGATCACACGCCCCCGTTAGCTAACGGGATTCCCGATGTCGGAGCTGGACCTGACCGCCCTGGCGCTCGCCTCGTTAAGCCCCTAAACCGAGGGGGGGGTCGTTAGGGTCCGGCCCCCGCACGCCGCCCTCTGCACCGGCCTGAGAATTCTGCCCCCGAGTCGCTAATCGCCCCCACGGAGCCGGTCGACCAATCGCTCCGTGACTATTTGCAGCCCTGATGATGTCAGAGGGATTTGGTTCATTAAGGACGAACAGTCTCTGCTCCTGACTAATCAGAGAGAGAGAGAGGGAGAGAGAGGGGGAGGGGGAGAGAGGGGGAGAGAGGGAGGGGGGGATAAAGAGAGAGCAAACTCAAAAGGTCCACGTGTGGAAATAAGCCCTCACATTCACAAAAAACCTGCAGATACCTCCGGTGATCCCCACACACACACACACACACACACACACACACACACACACACACACCAGTGATCACCACACACACACAAGAGCACATCTCAAGAGTCAAACTGCAAAAACCGCCAAATCGCAAATAAGCACCCACACATCAAGCCTCCAACCAAAGACAATTATCTTCTATCCGCACATATAGGATAAAGAGCCCCACGACCTGCATCCCTGTCTCAGTGTCGGTTTATCCAGTGTTTTCATCAGCACTAACAGACAGAAAGACTGGTACAAACGAACGGGGTCTAAACAGGATGAAGTAAGTACACACGGGTCAGGGATGGCATCCTGGGAAACGCAGCGGAACTAACACCTCCCCGGCCGACCGGGGGGGAGAGGCACGGGTTTACAGAGACGCTTTAAACACCCGCGTCTCCCCCCCCACCCCCCCGCTCCCTCTGCGCCTCCTCTTCGGTACCTGAGGTAGGCTCTCCGGTGACATAACCGCGAGGGCAACAGTGATTCACACCTCGTTAAAATTAAAAAAGCACAAACTAGCCTGGAGGACTCAGTGACTCACACAACTAACAGTCGGGCAGCCATTTCAGTAGAGACTTACCATCAAACAGGTGACGATGATGATGAAGATGGTGAGGAAGATGACCACAGCGTAAAATCCCTCCTTGGTCCACACATTGTCCCTCTCGTACTGTCCCTGGAGAACGTTCTTCTGCGGAGAGAAGAGGCAGGGAGTCACGACCTGGGCACCTCGAGACGCCCGGGGCTGTCCCAGCTGTCCCCGCCCCCCTCACCCACCTGCAGTGGCAGCAGCAGCCAATCAGGAGCCAGCGTGGTACGTGCCCCCAGCAGGACTCCCAGCCTGCACTGAGACACTCGGTGCACTGGGAGACTGAAGATCTGACAGGTGAGCAGGAGCAGTGAGAGGGAGAGAGGGAGAGGGGGAGAGAGAGAGGAGAGAGAGAGAGAGAGAGAGAGAGAGGAGAGAGACCCACCTAAGACCCCTCCCACACACACACTCGCTCGCTCTCTCATACAGACTCAAACATACAGACACTCTCTCACACATACATGCACACAGATACACACACACACACACTGTACTTTCTCTCACACTCACACTCACACTCACACACAGAGTTAACAGGCGCAGGAGCTGAGACAGGAGGTCAGGGGAGGTGTGGTGTGAGAGAGAGGTGCAGGCGGAGCAGCTCAGAACATGGCCGCAGGGCAGGACCAGGGTGAGCAGATGCAGCCTCTGTCAATTTGGAGCGCAGATCAGGGTCTGTGGCGAGAGGCTAGAGTCCATAACCAGTGGGGAGACGCTCCCTGACCCATAAATCTGCATTACCGCACAGGACAGCGAGGGCTAACACCTCCTTTCATACTGTAATAAGCCTGTGTGTGTGTGTGTGAGAGAGAGAGAGACACTATCACACCACGACACAGCCTGGCTGATAAACACCCCTCACACACCAGCAGGCAGATCACACCACTGTCTGATCCATAGTGCATTCACAACGCAACAGAAGCACTATGGAGTCATCTCAGACATGGGTGACCAGTTTCTCAGCAAGACTGGAAAACAAGCTTTCCTTTACTGCAGGGGTACCGCAATGCCCAGGGTCATGTGTGAGGGCTCCCTGGATCCAGGACATAGCTCTCAGAGTTAGCTGTGCTGGTTGCACAGATGCACGTTGCTGCCAAGGCCCAGAGGAGGGTGAAACATCTGGGAGGTGACCAGTTGCCTGGCTTTTTTCATTTCCATTAGTGTGAGATCCAGGGGGGCACTGTGAGACCCAGGGTCATGTGTGAGGGCTCCCTGGATCCAGGACATAGCTCTCAGAGTTAGCTGTGCTGGTTGCACAGATGCACGTTGCTGCCAAGGCCCAGAGGAGGGTGAAACATCTGGGAGGTGACCAGTTGCCTGGCTTTTTTCATTTCCATTAGTGTGAGATCCAGGGGGGCACTGTGAGACCCAGGGTCATGTGTGAGGGCTCCCTGGATCCAGGACATAGCTCTCAGAGTTAGCTGTGCTGGTTGCACAGATGCACGTTGCTGCCAAGGCCCAGAGGAGGGTGAAACATCTGGGAGGTGACCAGTTGCCTGGCTTTTTTAATTTCCATTAGTGTGAGACCCAGGGGGGGCACTGTGAGACCCAGGGTCACGACTGAGGCTCCTCAGATCCAGCCCAGGCCCACGCACAACACGTTAAAGGCACTATGGAGCTCGCTGGCTACACGGGGCTGCAGGGAGGCAAAATGTACTCACTCCTATTTGTTTTAATGGAGCCGTGGGTGACCAGTTGCTCGGTTTGTGTTTTTAGCCAATTAAAAGGGTGGATAGTGAGGTAGGTTTTAAAGAGCGGGCTCCTCAGGTTCAGGGAAGAGCCAGGGAGGTAGCTGAGCAGGCCTTATGGAGATACAATGAGGGGCCATGGGAGGGGCAAAATGTCTGCAGGTGACCAGTTGCCCGAGGAAATTGGAACCGTACTCTTATTTACTACGGGAGCATCGAATCACCCACGGTCATGTGCGAGGGTTCCCCGTGCGCAGGGCAGGCCCCCAAACATAGCTAGGAAGGGTACGCGGAGGTACAATACCAAACGCGGTCAAGGGAGGGTGATACGTCCGCAGGTGACCAGTTGACGAGACTAGAAACTTTCTCTCACTTACTGTGGGAGGATTGAACGACCCACCCTCATGTTTCAGGGCTTCCCATGATCGGTGCAGTTCCCTGCAAATAGCTAGCTAGGGTGAAGGGAGTTACGATGCAGCCCAGGAGATCCAGAGGGCCGAAATGCATTTTTCACCATTGGTTTCAATGGAGGGGTATATATTCGCTCTATCTTGGGTGTTGAAATGGTCTCTCTTGCTCTCCCCCTCTCTGCCTTGCTCTGTAACTCCCTCCCTCCCTCTCTCTTTCCCCTCCATCTCTCTCTCTCATTCTCTCCCTCTCCCCTTCCCTCCCTCTCATCCTGATGAAGTACCACATCCCGTTGAGAAGATATTAAACAAGTGATAGTAATAAATGGAGGTGTAATTAGAGAAAGCTCACCAGCGCTCATGTTTAACCGCCCTCCATTTTAATCTCTTATTCATTTCACATGACACCGAAAGAGAGGAAGCCATTTTGTCAAAACAGAGTGTGCATTTAATTATTAATATCACGGCAGAAACACTGGGGGTGTTCAAGACCAGGCTTGATACGGTGCTAGATACTATTTAGGTTTTAGGTTAAACTAAGCAGTAGGTACACTTTCGCGGCAGGAAATGGTGAGCATTGCTGGGCTGAATGGTCTGTACTCGGTATTATGTTACGTTATGTTATTTTAGTTAGACAGTTATTCTGACTGACGAGGCAACACTACACATTTATAAGCCACGACAAAAATAATAATTTGAATTTGAAGAGGGAGAGAATGCGATAAGGAGAGGACGAGAGGGAAGGAGAGAAAGCTCTCCTCTCGTTTGGAGAGCAACAGAAATCCCTCAGTCACGCCTGACTGGAGCTGTGGCATATCCCAGAATTCCCCGCGCGGCGCGATGTGACAGCAGACAGAGCCGCGCCCTCTCAGACGCACAGCAGCCCGTTCTCTCAGTGTCACGCAGAACAGCCTGACTGGAGCTAATCTGGCAGGGATCCCCCGCGCCTCACACCCGCTCTAATTCAGGACCGCGGACTCGCTTCGCTTTCACGGCCTGTTCGGTCGTTGATTCACCTTCATTCACTGCCGCACAGTGCAGAGGGAGGGTGCAGGGCCAACATGCAGAGTGCGATTACGCTCCTATCGCAGACTCAGACAGACAAGATGCAGGCGCGCGCACACATACACAAACACAGACACTCATACATACAGACACAAGTGACCCATACACAGAAACACAAACAAACATGTGCACGCACATACACGCAAATACAGACACAGACACACACGCACATACACGTGGGGACACGCACACAGAGACGCACACCGACACATGCAGACAGACAGATGCGTACACAGACACAGACACACACGCACATACACGTGGGGACACGCACACAGAGACGCACACCGACACATGCAGACAGACAGATGCGTACACAGACACTCACACACGCACTCGCTTGCACACAAGCTCTCACTCTCTCTCTCTCACTCTCTCTCTCTCACACTCTCTCTCTCTCTCTCTCTCTCTCTCTCTCTCTCTCTCTCTCACACACACACTCTCACACACTCTCTCACACTCTCTCTCTCACACACTCACTCACACTCACACTCACACTCACACTCACACTCACACTCACACTCACACTCACACTCACTCACACACTCACACACTCACACACTCACACACTCACACACTCACACACTCACACACTCACACACACACACACACACACACACACACACACACACACACACACACACACACACACACACCCCTGGAGATGAAAGGCGCACGGTGGGGGGGGGACACACCTCGGGCGAGACCTCGGTCACCCCGAGCGACCCCAGGCTCCCGTGGAGAACGTTGACGTTGAGAGAGCGGATCACCTCCTCGGCCCGGATGGGTTCTGACGCCCCGGGCCGGTCCGATGACACGTACAGCTCGATTCCGTTCTTCTGCTCCTGGGGGGGTATTAATAAAATATATTACAACATATTACTTTCTTATAAATGCTTTGTAAATACTGTCGTCCAGCAGGAGAACCCTATTAATGCTGAATAAAGTATTAATAACAGCATATTACCTGCTTATAAACGTACTGTAAATACTGTAGACCAGGATTCATAAACAACAGTAGTATTATGTGGTTCTCTGTGTAAACCATATCAATGCTTTATAAAATATTAATAACAGGATAGTATCTGCTTATAAACACTTTGTAAGTACAGTAGCATTAATAAACAGCAGTAGCACTGCTGCAATATCAATGTGTATTAGGTTGTTTAGTTTGGCTAGGTAAGCCGTTTCTTCATACATTTGCGTGTTGCAGTACAATATATATATATATGATCAAATAGGCCCTGGTCCTTATCGTTGTTGTGCAGATAGCATCCCTCTAGGGTCTTTCAGCGCACTTATCCCTGGTTATGGGTATGCACTTTGCACTTTGTTGTACGTCGCTCTGGATAAGAGCGTCTGCCAAAATGCCATTAATGTAAGTGTAATGTAATATCAATGCTTTATAAAATATTAATAACAGCATCTGGTATCTGGTTATAAGCACTTTATAAGCGCTGTAGCAGCGCAGAGAGTGAAGCGACGGAGGCTCTCTCACGTTGAGCCGGTTTATGTGCACCAGCCGGGGGGAGACGTCCAGGGCGGCCGCCACCCCGTCCCGGAACGCCCGCAGCAGGGACATGTTCAGCTTCCGGATGTCCAGCTGCAGCGCCTGGGAACGACATTCCCCCAAATCACCACGGCAACCACCATTCCACCGCTCATCGCTTAGCAACAATAGAATCATAACACCGAAGTTGGAAATTCAAATCAATAATGAGATTAAAACAGCTGCACATAAGCACCTTTAGGTATTAATACTGCATTAAAGGCTTTTTTTTTCCTTTTTTTTTTCCCTCTGAAGTATAATTCCATTGTTAGTTTCTGGTTAGACATACTGCACAATTCACCACTAAATAACCATCTTACAGCTGGCTGGTACATCTTCCTAGACACAGGAGAAGGAGACAAAAGTAGGCAGAGCTACCAAAATGCGATCAGTTGTATGCTGAACCAATCGTTGTGCCTCATGCAAGAACACTTTCGTAATCTTATCATACATTTCTCTTCCATTTTTCAAGTGCTCAAACAAGTGCGCTACGTCTGATTCAACAAATGCACCAAACTCCAGACAACTAAATGAAGATGTCCATTATAATAAAGTAATATCAGGGATTAAGGGGGCAAAGAATAAAGACATTTATAACTACAATTACCGAGAACTTAAATGGTTTCTTCCCAGAATTGAAAAGTACAAAGTCAAAATTGCAGACATATTTCTTGATATTTCCGGAACATTTTAATAAAGCGGTTAAAATGGCTAGCATTGAAGCAGAGCGCATGAGTGGTGTATATTTATTCATAACTGTGTCTAGAACTGAAAACCACGGTTGTTTAGGAAAGTGGGGGATATTACCCGAATAAAATTTAAAGTGAAATGTCGTCAGCCTCATTCAAAGCTAACAATATTCCTTGACAAAAGTATCCGGGAAAAGTGAAAAAACTCAGCACCTGTCACTGTCTCCAGGTGACAAATGGATAAAAAGTTATTATAATAAGAATGTATTACATAGACAGACAAGAAAAAAAGCAATAAGACCAAATGCGTACCATGTGAATATGACTGGAGGGGATAATTCCATGTCAACTCGACACAGTTTTGGACCGCACTGTCACGGACTTTACTGAGATACGCCTTGTGAGGAACCCCTGGAATGCCTCTCCGATTACATGACTTTGACTCGCCTCATCTCCATTACTGCAGGTCTTCGAGAAATAGTCCATATCACTGCATAAGTCTCCCCCAGCTCCATCTCATCTCAAGTACATGATACTCACCACAAAATGAAAAGTAACAGAATTAGGAGTGATTATAACCTTGAAATCTGATTTGCAAAGAAACCCATACTTTAAAATGGATGAAGATTTTCACCAAAGTTAAGTTATAATGTCAACACCGTCTCCAGATCCAATTTGGCCTTGGATATTCGAGCCATTGCCAAGATATAATTACTCATCTGAAGTAGCGTCACGCGGTATTTTATTTTATTTTTTTTAATGAAAAATTGTGTTTTTTTGAGTTGACAGGGAAGCACCCGTGTCCAGGTGAGGCCGCGGTCGAGTGCAGGTGTCCAGGTGCACCTGGAGAAGCTCTGTGTTCACATGAAAGGCCCGGTCTACTGAGAGCCGTCGCCCCGTACCCTCCGCACTTCAAAGCGCGCACGCGGTTGATGTCTGTGATGAAAGCGAAGAGGGGGCGGGGCCGGCGTTTTGGGGATCGGAGCGACAGAGCCCCCGTTTCAGCCGCGGCCGTCAAACAACCGCCAGGATGACAGGAACAGCCGAGCTTTAAAAACACATGACCTCACTGACCCACGGGAGATCTCTCAGTCTCTCGCTCTCTCACACACTCACCCTCTCCACTCTCACTCTATATATGTATTCGACTAACATGTGTCAACCACTTCTAAAAATTTTGACTCACTTAAAAATGCGGTTGCACCATTAAAGAAGGCAGCGGTGTATCTTGCGGCATTCTAATTCAGTTTAAAATCTCAGCGCGGAGATTTTAGGAGAGGAACGAAACGGAATGAAGGACCTGATCATCCGGTTACCGTAGATGATCTGTGGCTGAACTCCATTTCTGGCACACCATCCCCCCTCCCATTCCCCATCGCCCTCTCACCCCTCCATCCTGGGGCCAGGTCTGGCACACACAGGTCCACGCGAGAGGGGGGGGAAGGGAGGGGGGTATTCCGCTGTACCAGAAGCCCTGAAATCTCATTGTCCCTGAGTGATGCCCCATTACAGGCAGATAATCAGGTTAGCGTGAAGCCACAGGACAGGGCCTGACAGTACAGAGCAATAAGAGATGCTAAATGCAGGGGGGGTGGGGGCCGGGGGGGGGGCCAGCACAGCTTGTGTTTTTCGGAGGATAAACAGAACGGCTCGCTCCCAACGCCCACACACCTCCGAAAACAGCATCACATGACCCTCAGGCAGTGTTTAACAGGGGCAAACAATCGCAGATTACGCTGCCTGCGGAAAACAGGAAAACAGCCGGAAGGTTCCGCTTGGGCAGGGTCATCGAAACCACCAACCCCCACCAGCCCGGCCAACAGACGTTTCTGTGTTTGTATTTTCCACTTTAATGGACACGTTTGAAATTGATTTTTCGAAGGAAACCCGAGAACACACACTCGCCATCTCTGACTCACACTCGACCCCCGTTTTCCAGTATACGTCTCGGTCACCACCAAGCACTACCAAACCTGCTGGGGGGGGGGGGGGGGGGCTGGTCGAGCCATCAGACAAAACCGTCTCCATTCCAGGCACTTCATTTTCAAAGTCTGTCTATATTGACATCTTTACTCAGAACCCCTTCTGGGACAACACTATACGCGACCTGCTAGGGGTACAGTTATATATACACCAACACAGCAACCTTTTTAGGCACTTCTTGTAGCATTATCTCGGAGAGCGCATTGGATTTTTGGAGATTTGAATTAACTCTTTTATTGCGCGTTTACACGCAGCTGCGCTGACGCAGGCTAGCACAAACACAGGTCTACAGGTGCACAGCGCACAGCTGTGGGTAAGATGGCGGAGGAGGTGCTCAGACCTCAATGTCAGGATTAAGCTGGTTTCCTGACACCCCCCCCCCCCCCCCCATAGGCCTGCCAATCACCCCGGGACAGCGCCGGTGCGGGGGGTTCAGGGTGTTAACAAAACAGGATGCAACCGCAGGCGCCTCACAGGGGGCCCGGGGCCCAGGCAGAGTAATGAAAGCCCACAGGAGGGCACCTTCCGGGAAACACGTGACGCACCTGTGCACAGGTGACACCGAGTCTCACCGCCATTGACACTTACACACACAATCACGTCTTTTCACAGTCGGTCTGTTCCCTCTGTTCACACTGCCCTAGATGGGCAAGACAGGTGTAAACTGCCCTGAATGTCAAACAGCATCACTAAAACAGGCTCTCAGTTCAATTTCAAAATTACTTGTTAACAATGGTCTATTCAACCCTCTGACGATAAATTATTTCTTGGTGAAACACATTTAAAGAACATCAGTAAAACTGATCAGACATCTCAATTACAAACTGCAGGCACATACAAACACTCTTACACACCACACATACAGTATGTATTCAAACACATCACACATACAGTATAAACACACTCACACACTCACACACTCACACACTCACACACTCACACACTCACACACTCACACACTCACACACTCACACACTCTGTCAGCGCAGGGCGAAGGTTGGGCAGGCTCCAGGGGACTGGATCGTTACTCTCTCTCCCCCCCCGCCTCCCCAGCAGACCACAGCAGATTTCCAAAACAGAGTGTTCCCTCAGCCGTCGCCATGGCGCCACGCGGGGCCCCAGCGGCTGTGTACACACCGTTAGCCTAGCGGAGGAACCACGGCACTCACCTGGTAAACACGCCGGGCGGTGCAGAGACTGACTGTCTCGTCCTCCAT
This sequence comes from Conger conger, assembly GCF_963514075.1. Classification (NCBI taxonomy): domain Eukaryota; kingdom Metazoa; phylum Chordata; class Actinopteri; order Anguilliformes; family Congridae; genus Conger; species Conger conger. Next base: position 16,265,991 of record NC_083778.1, read on the forward strand.
CTTACCCCCTTTCTCCGGTCTCCGCCTGCTTCCTGTCAGAGCCCCGCCCCTTCGCCCCCTTCCTAGGAGACCAGGCGAACGCTCACGCGCGTGCCGAACACCGAGCGCTAATCGGCTAACGCTACGCTACACTACCCCATCCACTCCGGAGCGCCTCCGCGCGCTTCTCCACGCCGAAAGTCGACCCTCCACCCCCCCCACCCGCCCGCACAGCGAAACAAAACAAACGCTGAACTGCTTCACTCGAGACCTGCAGGGCCCACTGCCTCATTCGCCCCTCTCTCTGTCTCTCTCTCCTCCGCCGTGTTAAACCATCCCTTTGGGGCGAAAGCTCTGCAGTGATTATTTTTAAGAGATGGTATTAATGCTTCCCTCACCGAGCTAGAGAGAGAACGAGAGAGAGCCACCGCTATCTGCGACTCCGTTGGCTAACCCTCGACGCCGCCATCCTCACTCCGAAAAGGTGCCACACTCCGGAAAACTACAGCAGCAGCAGCAGCAGGGAGCGCAGGTAACAGCCTGGCAGATCGCAAGCACTGACTGCTGTTGTGACTGAACCGCAGACCCCATTTAGACCGGATTAGCCACACCGCTAGGAGCAGTGGTGCCAGGGGAACAGCCGCTAACGCAGGTCGCTATGCGCGGGGGGGGAAGACTCCGCGTTAATAACAATAACCCAGGCCTCTCACGCGCGTGTTCCAACTGCGCAGAGTCCCTCTCAGAGAAGGGAGAACAGAGGCGCCCGTCACGAACGAGATGAGCCAGGCTACAGTGGCTTCAGAAAGTATTGACCGCTTCTCGTTTTTGCACACTTTATGCTGCAGATTTAATTTTAAATGGATAAAATTGCTATAAATCTACACACATTAACCCATAATGACAAAGTGAAAACTCAAAATTTTCATTTACAATAAGTATTGTGGTCAGGTGCCCCTGTATGAAGTATATACAGTCACATTCACAGACACAGTCACTGAAACAGCCTGTTCTTGGCAAAGCTTTTTGGAAGTTAAAACCACTGATCTCAACTGCTTTCAGGCACAAGTGCAGGGCTGTGCGCTTTCTACACTGAGCAACTCTGAATAAACCAGACCTGCCGTTCACATTTCACAGCGGTTTCCTCCACCACTGTGCGAGGAGCAGGCTCCAAGATGGCTTGTGCCAAACCTGCTGCCCCCTATTGTACCAGGCGCCACATTGCAACTGTACGAAGCAACAATGACACAGGTCCTCCAAGCCTCCAGGCACAGCAGGATAGCTCGCTAACTCGCTAGCTTGCTAACTCACAAGGACTCTAACTTGCTAACTCACAAGGACACTAAGGCGCTAGCTTGCTAACTCGCTAGCTTGCTAACTCACAAGGACACTAATGTGCGAGCTTGCTAACTCACAAGGACACTTGTGAGTTAGGCGGCCTGCAGCATACTGGTTAAGGTAAATGACTAGGACAGGCAAGGTTGGTGGTTTGAATCCCAGTCTAGCCACAATAAGATCCGCACAGCCGTTGGGCCCTTGAGCAAGGCCCTTAACCCTACATTGCTCCAGGGGAGGATTGTCTCCTGCTTAGTCGAAACAACTGTACATCGCTCTGGCCAAATGCCAATAATGTAACGTAATTACACTAAGGCGCTAGCTTGCTAACTCGCTAGCTTGCTAACTCACAAGGACACCAACGTGCTAGCTTGCTACCCGCCATAGGCAGGTTGATGCGTTTTCAGGGAGACGAGGAGAGTGTAGTGCAGAAAACAAACAGCCCCTCCGCCTGTTTTCCCCCCTCCCTCCCGGGAGCCAAACTCCACAGCCTAGTTTTAACACAAACGCACAGATCTGCCGTTTCAGCAGCAGAAAGCCTCTTCCCCTGCAGCTTCTCCCAGACGCGCCTCCAAAACACTCCCTGCGCCTCGCGCCAAGATAAACTCAGCCTTACAGCGACTACTCAAAGGTGTGTGAGCTACTACTGCAGGGGGAAAACATCACACTCGCACTCATGCACGTACTCACACACACACTCACGCACATACTCACACACACACTCGCTCAAAGTCAAGGCTACATGAGAAGAGATTTACTTCAGTCACAAGTGCCCTTCTGATTGTTTTGGATTGTTTCGATTGGAATTTATTTGTTACTATTAATGAACTTAATAATTAAGGGAGTGCTATTACTGTATTCACTTTATTATTAACTTTCCAGGTTCCCATGGCATCAAACTTGTCACGTTTCAGGTCTGTCTCGCCATGTTTTATGTTGTTTTATGTTTATTCATGTTGTCTTAGTCACGTAGTGTCTTCATGTATTATGTTAGTCTAGGTTCGTCATGTTGTTTAGTTATGTTTCGTTACGATTTATTTTCTTGTCATGTTTAGTTATGTCTCGTTACGATTTATTTTCTTGTCATGTCTAGTTATGTTTTCGTACGATTATATTCCTGGTTATGTTGAGTGATTATCGTCTTAGTTTCGCTTTGTGTTATGTTTTGATGCATGTTTATTGTTACGTTAACTGGTCACGGTTTATGCATACACTTTTACATGTTTTTCCGCAAACCTTGCGTTCCGCCTTTTCTCTCTCTCTCCTTCTGTCATTCACTTCCTAATTGTTTCTATTTGTCTATTTACTAAAACTACTAACGCTAGATCAGGATTGGGTAGAGACTAACAAACTAATCATGTGTTCATGTTACCTTACGTTTCTCGTGCATGTCATTTACTAATTTACTAATGCTAGGGCAGGATAGGTTTATTACTAACGATTACTAATCTCCTTGTTAAACTTGTCATCCATCGCACCTGTTTTCCATTTCCTTGCTACGCTCTAACTAATTGTCTACACCTGTCTACACCTGCATTTATAGCCCAGTCGCGCAACTGTTCACTGCGAAATTGTCTGCCTCTGTTTACCACGCAACTCTTGAGCATTATTTACTGTTTGATTACACGTTACGATCCACGCCTGTTTACCGACCATTGTTTATTGATTTCTGTTTTGTGACCTTCGTTTGTTTTTTGACTTCGTCCTTGCCTACCGTTTTTGTACTTTTGCTTTGCTGATTGTTTCATGGTTTCGACTCCCGCTTCGTCCACGACTACGCCTCTGCCTGCCGTCCGTCTGTTCATCTGCCCCGCTGACAGCTCTCCTGCTACCGGACCTCCCTGCACGTCTACCGACTACGAGTTTGCCTCTTCCCTCGGCACCGTGCTTTTTGTTTGTTTACTTTTTGTTTGGCTGGATCTACGTGTATGGACTTTGCTTGTGTTGACTACTCTCCTGGGATTCGTCCCGAATAAAGCCCTGAGGGGTCTTTATATTACTATTGTTTCTGAGTCGTGCATTTTGGGTCCAACCCCCACGCACCCGTCTCAAAACTGCTGTTTAGAAAGAGGACCGACATTCTCGATTCTGTTGACTGGCAAGAATCAGCCCCCTTAAAAATAGTCCTGCCTGTGTACACTGGTCCTCAATTAGCATTTAACCACAGCACAGCAGGAAATTAAGCCTAATTGGATGACATCGGTCAGCTAGCCTGCTGCGGGGCTAGGCTAACATCACAGGGAATCCAATTAAGCTCACTTGCTCTTCCAGGGAATGACCCAGCGCATAAAGACAGCGGAGGATCACAAAGGTGCAGTGGAATATACTCTCAGAAGTAAAGTGACAGTGGAGGTACATTTTTGCTCTTCAGGGATCAAATTTCCTTGATGTGCATTAAAGTACAGCGATGGGTACAAATGAGTACACGGTCTTAGCAAAACATGAATTATATATTGCTGGCGATGGGTACAATTCTATGTACATACAGGGGTACTGCCCCAGAGACAAGCACTTGGACCTTTCTAGACATTGTTTGTACCCTTTCTGTCTGAGAGTGTTGGGGCCAGGGCTTAACCGGAAAACAATATCAGCAGAGTATCAGCCAATGAGAATGAGAGTACAAGGCACAAGGATAGGTCTGACGACGTCTGGAATCAGAAAGGGGAAACATGTTCAGAACAACAAGCACCACGGGGTGAAGAAAAAACCAGCGCAGCGAAGGCGATAGATCTCACAGGGTCACTGAAAGTTGACAGGATACACCATCGCTGAGGATATCGCTAATTAGCATCAGGATGCAGATAAATCCAATCTGCGTCGACCGCGAGAGGCACTTGGTCGAGGAGACCGATGATCGTTTCGCCAGCTTCAACAGTTCAACAGTTCAGCGGTTCATACAGAGATCAGGCCCGACTGAAAGGAAAAAACATCCCGTGGGATCGCAGTTCCAAGAACCACCACCGTGCCCCCGGAGTAGCCACAATAAGATCCGCACAGCCGTTGGGCCCTTGAGCAAGGCCCTTAACCCTGCATTGCTCCAGGGAGGACTGTCTCCTGCTTAGTCTAATCAACTGTACGTCGCTCTGGATAAGAGCGTCTGCCAAATGTAATGTACTGTAATGTGACCAGTCCCAGGCCACAGGTCCACGGACAGTGAACAGGACAACACGGCTCCCCAGACATCAGCAGTACACCAGCGGAATAACCCACAGGGCTTGGAAGGCAGGTAGCTTCAGGGACAGCCTAGCCTAGCCTAGCCTAGCCTAGCCTCCGGGCCTTCACCAATGGATGACTCTGTCACCTGAGAGTTCACACATTCTATGCTCACGTGTCCTCCCCAGCCGGGTCAGGAACCAATCACACGTGTCGAGAACGCTCTCTCCCCCCCGGATCCCGCCCGTACCCCCCCCCCCCCGCAAGATACGTTCAGCTTCTCCCTCTTAACGCCGGTCAGAGCCGCCACGTCACGGTGCTCCAGCGAAGATCTCACCTGCTCTCTCACGGGCGTTGCATAACGGACTCGATCGCTGGAGTGTAAAAACCGCCACCGGCCCTGATAAATCGCACCTAATGGGTTTTTATCTCACCTCCCACAGTTTTACCACTCAACGAAACGTACATGCAAATGAACATGAATTCTGCATTTCAGCCGTGCGGCCAGCGTTAAATGTACTTCCACCACCGCAGCAGGTGCTGAATACCGCAATACTACAGGCGGGACTACAGAGCTACAGATTCACAGCATGGCCCAAATAAACCTGCTCCTCAAGGTTTGATACGCAGGGAACACCGAGACTGATTCAGGTCAGCATAATGTGGCCAGACTGTGCCTCCATCACAGACTCCCCTTCAGGGACGAAAGGACACCAAACAGTCTTTCGCCAGCACCTCTGTCCTCGTTGCGTCTTCTGCCATTCCTGCTTTCTTCCGCTTCTTTCACAACTGTCCTGGAGCACCCCCTAGAGGACTGGGGTTTATTACCTCCACAGGGACATAAGTGTGCACTTTGAGTATGCATATTGAGTATGCACTTTTAAGTATGTATTTTGGAGTATGCATTGTATGTACTTCTCAGCATGTACTTATTAGTATGTACTTTTAAGTACACACTTTTAGAACACACTTTTGATTGTGCAAAAAACAGAATGGCAAAAAAGTATGCAAAATAATTATGCAAAAAAGCAAAAAAAAAAAGGACCAGCACAAAGGGACTTGCATAGGGTGCGTTTCGGGCCTAATTATCATGCGTTTAATTAGAGGGAGAGGGAGTTTTGATGGCAAAGGGGGACTGTGTTGGAGCGGCCTGACAGATCCAGGGCATCGAGCCTCTCAGCCACAGCCCGGGCCAATCCCGCAGGCTGTTTCTGGGGCAGCCGTGCCGGGCAGCTCAGCTTCTGCGGAACTGGCTCGATGAATGAGCCCCTCTGCAGCTCCTGCCCTCTATATTTCAACAAGAAAGGAAATAAAACCCAACCCTGAAATCTGCACCTCTTCAGGCTGCACCTCTCCCAACCCACCCCTTTCTATCTCTCTGTAATATCTAATAGCCATGTAATCAGTTTATTGTAGTTACTACACTTAAGTATATTTGTTTTATTATTGCTCTCTTTATGTTTGGTAAGACTGTTTTATTGCTAACAACAACAGATCACAACAACTGACCTGCTGGTCACTTAATGTTGAGAAAGGATTAAATACATTAGGGACAAATTACTTATGAATCAAACATTTATAGCCACATAGTTGGAAGAACAGGCCACTGTTAGTTCTCACCGTCACCCACTATTTCCCTGTCTTTCAGAAACACCTCCCGCAGTCCATTTGAAATTCCGCCCGCGTGCTTCACCGTGAAAATATTCCAGCGCCGTGCTCCGTTCCTGCGTCAGAGCCGAAGTGTATTTTTGGAATACAGGTGCGTTCCCAGAGCTGCAGACAGCGTTCCCGGAGCTGCAGACAGCGTTCCCGCCCCGAGCCGGAGCCTTTTGGGCTGTCGCAGGTTGTCCTGGAGACGCTACACCCTTACACACATTACAGACGTACAGAGGGATGGCATCTCATCACAGAACGGGGGACAACCGTCGAGCCGCTGCACATCTCGGTCACAGTCACGAGAGAGCATTACCTGGGGAGGAGATTAGATCTCCGTCCGCCGGGCAAACCACAGACTGTCGTTGTTTAAAGAAGGAAATCTCCCTCGTTTGAACAGTAACAGTTGCAACCGTCAATGTAGCCTCCAGAATGGGTGCCATTTACCGTCTTTACTCAGCAATTCACTGATTAATTACAGTTAATTACAGTTCATTACAGTTAATTACGATAACAGTGCAGCTACTCAGCTAACTCCTCTCGCCATGGTTACCGGGGCCACAGTGGTATCAGTAGTCTAAAGCCCACGTTTATCTCCTAATTACAGCCTAACGACTACGTTGCAGAGATCATGACAGGAGCCACACGGGAGCGGCCATTTTGAAAAAGGTCAGGAGGGGTTCATGGCGCTGTGGCGGGTTACTCGTTCATTGGGCGAGCAGCCCTGCCCTAACGTCCTCATCGAGTGAGATGTTGGTTACGCTACTTCTTCTGGGTGTTGTCAGCGGTGTCAGGGAAACTACCCTGAAAGGGCAGTTGTACACACTACTGACAGCGTCACACTGAAAGTCATTTGACTACAGCTGAAGAGAAATGTTCGGTAGCTCACAAAAGGGGCAAGTCCTCAAAAAACTTCAGTTCAGACAACTTTGGATCAATGATGAAAGAAATTAGCATCGATGTGTTCCCCAGTCGTGACGTGTGTGTGAACGATGTCTTCTTTTTTTCCAACACTCTATAGCTCAGTGAGAAGTGCCAGCAAAGTGTAGCATTTGGCAGTTGACCGTTGGCAAGCAGTGGAGCGGAGTGCTTTGTGCCAACCAGGATTCGAGGGGAAAAAAAGCAAAAAAAACATTTCAGAGCCAAATGTAGTTCCTGTAGTTGAACGACACCTCAAAATAACAAAAAGAAAATTATCTTCTCCAACCGCAACACAAATTTGAATGTAGTCGAACTACCAGCAAACTGCTACAAAATGGAATTAAACCAGTAGTCTAACTGCATGTTAATTACAAGTAGTTAAACTGCTCCCCAATACTGGTTATCAGATTATAAAGACAGTAATATGATGTGAAAGTTTCAGGCTTCAACCCCAGGCCTAGCACACACTTCTACACAGCTGCTTCAAGTGATGAGATCATCAAGCGAAACACCGGTCTGCAGCGAAGCAGTCTACCGCAGGTGTATGTCGAGGGGTAAAACACACATCACCGCATGATTCATTCCTGAAGGGCGGATATTTCTGTCATTGCACGGTGCTGAGAAAACTATGCGCCCGTATATGACCTGAACCCCTTCCACGCGGAATGCGCTAGAGAGACGTGGCCATTGTTGTCTGCGGACTTTCTTTTAACGAGGCTCTGGGGCAGGACGTTAGCGGGGGAGGGGGGGGGGACGTACGGGGGGCTGAAAATAGCCGCTGAGAATGGGCGGAAATACCAGCGGGCGGCGGACATTTTGAGAAGGGTGGGGCGCGGGGAACAATACGCACTCTACAGCAGGGCCTGGTGAGGGAGAGAGGCTCAACAGCAACCCACCATGTACAGTGCCTGCCCGGCGCAGACTGTACCCCAAAACAAAACACCCAGGCATCTCCCACGAACGCCATGTTCTCACTGAGGCGTCAAACTCCTGTCCAAGATGGCCGCCATATCTGGTGGTTCTCAGCTCCTGTAGCATAGTGGTTAAGGTACATGATTGGGACTTGCAAGGTCGGCGGTTCGATCCCCGGTGTAGCCACAATAAGATCCGGACAGCCGTTGGGCCCTTGAGCAAGGCCCTTAACCCCGCATTGCTCCAGGGGAGGATTGTCTGCTGCGTAGGCTAATCAACTGTATGTCTCTCTGGATAAGAGCATCAGCCAAATGCCATTAATGTGAAAGACAAGCTGAAATCAAAATTCCCTTTTTTCCCGCTGAATTTGGGAAATTCTTCATTAGCATAGGAACACATCTTAAAAGCATATAATCCAAAAATAAATAACGAAAAACAAATAGCACACAGCAGCACAAAATGGCCTGGAGAAAACACCTCCCCCCCCTTGTCACAGCATGGGGACAGCGCCATCTGGTGGCAGACCAAGGTTATAGCGCAGAGTGTAAAACATTCACGGTTCCTACATGCCTGAGACTCTGTGGAGCTCTTCCATAATCTGCCCACATTCAGAGGGATTGAGCTAATCTCTCAGTCCCTGAAACTGCAGAATGAACAGGCTATTTATAGACACTAAGAAGCCTAGCAGAACCACAGGCCTCGCAATTCTGCATAAGTAACAGTTTTTTTTTTTGTTTTTTTTTACCTGAAAGAAATAACAAAATGACCAAATAGTGGAACATTTGCCCCCTGTCCCGTGAAACGCACACACAGAAGTGGCAAAGCGGCTCCCCGCGCGTGCACCTCTTTCGGCACGGAATGGCGTCCGGCCATCAGCGCTGAAACACGACTGGTCTGAAGACGCAACGGTCAATACCACTGATTTACAGCTGAAATGGACACCGTTCGTTTCAATAATTCAGAAGGAGGAGAGGGAGAGAGGGGGAGAGAGAGGGAGGGGGAGAGAGAGAGAGAGAGGGAGGGAGAGAGAGGGAGAGAGAGGGAGAGAGAGAGGGAGAGAGAGAGGGAGAGAGATAGAGACAGAGATAGAGAGATGGAGAGGGAGAGAGAGATGGAGAGAGGGAGAGGGAGAGGGAGAGAGATAGAGATAGAGAGGGAGAGAGATAGAGATAGAGATGGAGAGGGAGAGGCGGGGGTCTGGCACGTGCACGCCTCTCAGCTCCTGCATGAAATTGCACCCTCAGGGGGGCACCCCACACCCCCCCATCCTCCACCCGCTCTCCCTCTCCCTCTCTCACGCGCTTCTCTGCCTGGACTCTGACTTGTACCCAAAGATAACATTACTGTACTTTTAGGGTACACCAGGGAAATTTGATCCTTGAAGAAAAATGTACCTCCACTGTCACTTTATTGCCTTTAATGCCTACAGCTCCTCCCACTTTACCACTGCCAATCACATCGGGCCATTCCCCCTTTCACCACTGTCAATCACACATGGCCCCTCCCCCTTCACCAGTGCCATTCATGCTCCCTGTGAGGACACGTGGCGTGGAACGTGATCCGTCTCGATCATACCCTTGTCATTTCATGTCTTTTATTAGTCATTTTAAATGCTTTATTGGCATTTAATGCACACACCACCCCCCAGAGACAGCTGGTATGAAACATGGTGGCGTGCATGTGATGAGACCCTTTTCCCCCTCCCTCCCTCCATCTCTTTCATCTTTCTTTATCTTCCTCCTTGCCTCTCTCTCCCTCTCTCGATTCACAAACCTCTCCGTTTCCATTTGGCTGATCGCCGGGGCAACGGACGCCCTGTGGGGATGGGTCACGTGACTGCGCCACCCGGACCAGACACAGGGAGCAGAGCTGGGACTGTCACAACACAGAGAGTCACACACACACACACACACACACACACACACACACACACACACACACGCGCACAACACAGGGAGCAGAGCTGGGACTGTCACAACACAGGGAGCAGAGCTGGGACTGTCACAACACAGGGAGCAGAGCTGGGACTGTCACAACACAGGGAGCAGAGCTGGGACTGTCACAACACAGAGAGCAGAGCTGGGACTGTCACAACACAGGGAGCAGAGCTGGGACTGTCACAACACAGGGAGCAGAGCTGGGACTGTCACAACACAGGGAGCAGAGCTGGGACTGTCACAACACAGGGAGCAGAGCTGGGACTGTCACAACACAGAGAGCAGAGCTGGGACTGTCACAACACAGAGAGCAGAGCTGGGACTGTCACAACACAGGGAGCAGAGCTGGGACTGTCACAACACAGAGAGCAGAGCTGGGACTGTCACAACACAGAGAGTCACGCACACGCACACACACACACACACGCACGCACGCACACACACACGCACACACACACACAACACAGAGAGCAGAGCTGGGACTGTCACAACACAGGGAGCAGAGCTGGGACTGTCACAACACAGGGAGCAGAGCTGGGACTGTCACAACACAGAGAGTCACGCGCGCGCACGCACACACACGCACACACACACACACAACACAGGGAGCAGAGCTGGGACTGTCACAACACAGGGAGTCACGCACGCACACGCACACAGGAGACCAGCCCGACGCACATTACTGCCCCAAGATGCCACATTCTCTATCACACACACACACACTACTGCCCAGAGGCGTGACATTCTCTACACACACACACACACACATTATTGCCCCGAGACACCACATTCTCTATTATACACACACAGTACTGCCCAGAGGTGCGACATTCTCCATCACACACACACGCACACACACACGCACGCACGCACACACACACACACACAACACAGAGAGCAGAGCTGGGACTGTCACAACACAGAGAGTCACGCGCACGCACGCACGCACGCACGCACACACACACCAGCTCGGAGAGAAATCATAAAAGAAACACAATAATAATCAGAACATAAACATAATCGGAAAACATAATCAGCAAAAGGAAAAAAACCTGTAAATATGATTTTGTGAAGCAGTACTATGAAGCACTGCCCATCTCAGTCCTCTTCCAAATGTAAAATTACAAAAGCCCACACGCCACTGAAGCACTGCTACTTTAATACTCGTCTATTAATAGTTTGCATGCAGCTACATACGCAGAGTAGTTATTTATTCCTTGCAGACCACATCAGGCACAATTGTGGCTGGTTGGCCTTGCAGGGCGTGGGGCGGGGCAGGTGCACTGGGGAGGAGGCAGCAGAGATCGAGTCGATGGAGCCACATGCTGAACACACCCCTCAGCCCCTGAGTGTCCGGCCGTGTTAGAAAACGCACACTTAACCTAGAACATACTTTTCAATGAAGATCAGCCTGAGATTTAGTATGGGTAGTATGCCAGTATGCGGTTTTTGAATGCAGCGTCCAGCCCATCGTTGATCAGCCAATCACATTCTCACACGCGCACACCCAGGTCCAGCCAATCATATTCTCAAACTCACAAACCCAGGCCTGCGAGCCAATCATATTTTCACACAAACCAGGACCAGCCAGCCAATCATATTCTCACAGAATGGAGCATCAGCAACACATCTGTAAACCACTACTTCCTGGAATTTGTGAGGGCCAAACAGCATTTGTACACAGTGCGCACTGAATAATATACAATACTACCATCAAACTGCTGCAACAGTGAACTATACAGTACCTCAACCTGCTTTCCAGGGCTCTATGTTGCTATAAAAACACCGGTTTCCTCAGCCAATGTCCCCCAATGGTACACCGCCGCCATTTTGGCTCAACTGCTGATCCCTCCGCCCGAACCACAAAACGCACGGCCCTACCGCCCTGTACAGTCATTTGGGCGAAAGGCCCTGCAGTTAACGGGAAACCTGCATACCTGCGAACAACACCGCGCCTCCCGCTGATTTCATAACATCAGACGAGCGCACTGAGACCTGCTCTTTTTTCTCCCTGCGCGTTAATCCCCTTAAGTCTCGATGTAGTCACCGTTGTCACAGAGACTTAATTCATAAACTGCACTGCGGTCGGGGAGGAGGAGGAGGAGGGGGGGGGGGGGATTAACGCGATCTGCTTCCGCGGAGGCGGCCGAACGGTAATTACGAACGGTAATAAACGCGGACGGAAGACTTCGCGGACGAGCGGCGCCACGCGTCTGCGTGTGGGGAAACAGCCGCGGTTTAAAACCTCCGCGTATTCAGAGACTGACGGCGACCGGCTTCTGTAGCCGCAGAGGCTCCACTGGGCCCCAGGCGCTCCCGTTCCCACGGCGACGACCGTCAGGCAGCAGCGTTAGTAAACTAATTGCGACGGATTAGCGAACTGTCTAGCTTAGCGCCATAGCGACAGATAGATTCGATGAATCTGCCTGTGAAGAATGTATGTCCACTTCGTCTGCGGCTGGCTGAGCCGAACCCGCTGGCCGACCCGGTGTTTGCGGTTCTGGAGGCAGTAGCTGCCCTCCAGGCGTCAGTTGAGGGAAGGAAAGTACCCTGCCCCGGGCCTCAGGTGGGCGCAGGAGCTCTCCGCGGTTCTGAAACCAGGACAACGCTAACCTCGCAGCTGGCGTCTCGAATGAACTTCAGCACAGACCCATATTCGGACAAAAACACGTTTTTTTGGAGTCCTGCCTAACGCCAGGGCTGATTGTGGCCAGCACCACCCCCCTCCCCCCCCCCTCCCAGGGCAGCGTGCGATTGGTGGCCTGGTCACCAAGGGAGGCGGGGGCGTTTCCGTGGCTCCCGTTTGCCGGACTGTTCCGGAATAGGAAGAGGAAGCCCATTGATAACCATCGATAACCTCTCCTTTATCTCCCCACCACTCTCCCAGCAGGAAATGAAAACCAGGACCCTTGTCCGGCCTGTCTGACAAGGGAGAGAAGCCTTCTTAAAAGCAGACTGATTAAATACTCCAAGATGGAGGCCGGCCTTCCATACCCACACAACAGCGCAAACATTAATGGGCTCTCGGTACATCTGCGTATCTCTTTTCAATAGCCACAAACAGAAGCTACCTGCGTCCACCACACTGTTTCTGAGATGCTCTTACATCTCAGCGAGCAACTATCTTTGTGGCTTGAGCAGTTGGATATTAACTGCAGAAATTCAGGTGAAGCGTCATGCTAAAGAGCAGTGCCCCTCCCTGGATTTGAACCAGCAGCCTCTTGAGATGTGTGCCTGCTTCCTAAAGCACAATACTACACTACCACCCAGTTCACAATACTACTGCCGTACTTATAATGTGTGTGTGTGTGTGTGGCTTTTTCCTTTTTGTTTTGTCAGAGTATGACATTTAACAGCCAGGGGCCCACGTGTGTGTGTGTGTGTGTGTGTGTGTGTGTGTGTGTGTGCGCAATTGAAAAGTAGGAAGACTGATATCCTCCGTACACACCTTTATTCCAGATAACGTTTCGATAACAGTGGATCTACGTCAGGTCTGGAATGTGTGTTTGTGTCTGGAGCAGGTGAGGAGGTCTGTCAGCACAACGAAAAGTCCCCACCGAAAACTCCATCCCCCACAATCCTCTCTGTCTCAGAGCCTGCAAACTCTAGAAGTTTCTCTAACCCCAAAAAGGCCAATGAGCTTCCAGCCAAACACAACCCCCCACCCCACCCCACTCCACCCCACCGGGGCTTCCGAGGGAGATAATCCCCGCACATTTCCTGCTCTGGTAATGAAAGTGCTCTCTGCCCAGATTAGAAACAACAACGGCAGCGATACGAATCAGCGGGACGGAGAGAGCGCGCAGGTAAAACCCCGTAAAAAAAAAAGGAGGAGGTCATAAAAAATAAAAAAAACTCCGCTGCAGACGGATATAACAGATAAGAGATAAAACGCATGAAGGTTTTTCTTCAAACCCGCAAACCAGATTGTCATAACAAAGGCAGTGACCTGCGGCGCAACATAACACATACATTTTTAATAATAATGAAAACAGCAGGAGGGCTTATAATGGTCCACAGAACACAGAACAGGTTAGTCCTTTGTTCATTCCTAGTTTCTAAACCACAAAGGAAGGATTTAAAGTTTTCCCTTGGCCCTCAGACAGAGTCTTGCTAGCCGCACTGCTTTTCTTGTTTTGAGAGTAACTGCACTTAAAACCATATCTGACACAAACCGAGCGTTTATGTAACAGAGTAGCCACAGAGTCAGATACTACACATAAAGTGCAGTCCATATGTATTTGGACAGTGACACATACAGTTGTGTGGGACTGTACTGTACTATACTATACTATACTATACTGTACTGTACTGTACTGTACTATACTGTACTATACTGTACTATACTCCGGCACATTGAATTTGAAATGAAACGATGATTATGAACTTAAAGTGCAGACTTGCTTCATAGTCACACAGTGATTGTCTAATGAATTATTTCAATGGTTTGTTCGCCGGAGTAAACAGTGGAAAAACAGCGAAACCAGCCGTCACTGGCCAAATACTCACAGACCGCAGTGCATATATGAAGCAAGGCCTTTCGCGAGCAGAGCCTCGCGCTGCTTCTCCGTCCCAGAAGGCCGAGCGTGAGCCCAATCGGACGGGCGTCCGCCGCGTCTCTGATTTCCGCGGGAGCATCCCGCCTGATCCACGATCATTAATATTTCAGTTCGCCAGCCATCCTGGACCAGGGTTTTTGGACACGGTCCAGAATGCCATTTGTGTCACCATTAATCACTCCCCCACCCCCCCCACACACACACTTCCCGACATTGGGCGGGGAACACGTGCAGGGATGGGATGGGGTAGGATGGGATGGGATGGGGTGGGGGAGACGCACAGGGGCGTGAGCGCCGACGCATCGATCGCCTTCCGGACCCAGAAGCGCTCCGACGGAATGCGGAGCCTCGTTAGCCGCTAATTCTCCTTCGCCGGAGACGTGTCGTCGATGGCGCTCATCAATGCAATTTGCGGAAAAGACACGGTTTAATGATCGGGGCTCTCCTCCCCCCATCCCCCCCCTGCTCCTCCGTACGGCTCTGCCAGTAAAAACAGCAGCGGAGAAATACGGACCTCTCCCGCCGAAAAAGAGGGAAATGAACCCCCCGATAAATTACAGCGCTGATATCAATCAGGAGCCGGACACTAAACGAACGAACGCTAAGCGATATACTGACGAGGGTTCTAATGGCGGGGCCCCCGGGGGCCAAAACGGAGTCCCGCCATTCCCGCGCGTACATTAACAGGAGAGCCAGGCCGCAATTAGAAGCACGCGCTGGCCGTGTATTTATAAACTGCGTTTATCGACAGACGCGGCCCGTTAAATAAGAGGGATACCCAGCGTCTGGTGTGAGAGTACAGCGCCTTCATTCATAACAGCATCTGTGTCCTGTCTGGATAGGATTGAGGAGCCCTGCTGTACCCACGCACAAACAAACACACACACACACAGACACACACAGTACGTACACACACAGCGCACAAACACACACACACACAGACAAACACACATACAGTATACACACACACATAGTACGTACACACACAGCGCGCGCACACACACACACACACACACACACACAGTAAGTACACACACAGCGCACAAACACACACACACAGACAAACACACATACAGTATACACACACACACACAGTACGTACACACACAGTGCACACACAGCGCACAAACACACACACACAGCGCGCACACAAACAGACACACACAGACAGTATACACACACACAAAGCACACTCAGTACACACACAGCACATACAGTATACACACACACAAACAGTATACGCAGTACACACACACACACACACACACACACACACAGTCTCCAGATATCTGGCAGCCAATTAGAGGAGAGGCAGGCAGCAGAAGAGCTGGTGCTCAGGCAGACACAGAGGGCTGCCACACGGAGAACGGCATCATGGGAAAAGGACAGAGCAACAGGGCCCCACGGCGGCCTAGCCGACTTATTTACAGTGAAGTGAACCCGCTGACGACCGAGGCGCCCGCACTAGCCACCTCCAACCCCCCCGTGCGCTTCTGCAAACGTGTTCCCACTCTCATCAAGCCTTTAACAGTTTTCTATACCTTTCTTTTTTCTTTTTTTTTTTCTTTAAAGCAAATGGATTTGTCCGGACAGCGTTCTTACTCATTCAGCCCAGTGGCGCACTCAAGGCCAAAACAAACACCACCCCTTCATTTATCTCCGCAAATACGGCTCGGAGGGTTTTTCCCGACCAAAATGAAATTGTCAAGCTGCATTTTTTTTTGCGAAGATTGAGCCTTGGCACTTATTTACACAGCATTTATTTATTTTTTTATTTTTTTAAAAAATGCATGTGGAATGCAGAAACCAGGCCAGTGACTGTGGAGGAAGACACGCCAACCCACAATGCACTCTGTTTCTCTGCCGAAGTATGACTGTTTCTCCTGGCGCCTGTCGGCACCCGAGGCCATCTGTCTGACAGCGGCTGTGCCATGGGGCAGGGACCGCACACAGCCCAGAGACAGACAGACAGGCAGGCAGACAGACAGGCAGACAGGCAGGCAGGCAGGCAGGCAGGCAGGCAGGCAGGCAGGCAGGCAGGCAGGCAGGCAGACAGACCGCATACTAATAACCACACTCCAGCATACCAAAAACCATCATCCAGCACACTAATAACCACCCCAAAGCACACCAATACCCAGCATACTCCTAACCACCCTCCAGCCTACTAATACCCAGCATACTCCTAACCACCCTCTAGCATACTAATAACCAGTATACTAACAACCACCCTCCAGCATAGTAATAGCCAGTACACTAACAACCACCCTCCATCCTACTAATAACCACACTCCAGCATACCAAAAACCATCATCCAGCACACTAATAACCACCCCCAAGCACACCAATACCCAGCATACTCCTAACCACCCTCCATCATAGTAATAACCAGTATACTAACAACCACCCTCCAGCATACTAATAACCTCAACCACCACACACACACACACACACACACACACACACACACACACACACACACACACACACACACACACACACACACACACACACACAGCTGTGCTGAGTCAGTGGACCCTTGGTTGTGGCAGTGCCTGTGAGCCCTGCAGTACAGTGGTTTGGGTTTGAGCCAGCAGTGCATTAAAATGATCCTCTGCTCCAAGACCTCATTTATCTCTGGGTAGGCCTGCGCACACGCGCACACGCGCACACGCCTTACAGCTTATCAGCATACTCCAGTACACAGCTCTCTTTGTAAGATCACACATCTAGTACCACAGTCAGTGTAAGATCACACACGTAACACCACAGTCAGTGACAATGTGCTGGGCTGTACTCTTAGGGCTGTACCCACCACAGTGACGATGTGTTTGGCTGTACTCACCACAGTGACGATGTGTTTGGCTGACACCGGGGCGTTCTCCACCTCCACCTGGTGGTCGGGCCGGGCCAGCAGGCTGACCCCCTGGGCCCCGGGGGCCCTGCGGAAGTGGGAGCGGAGGACGGCGGGGGGCCGGAGCCTCCCCTCCCGGGCCAGGGACAGGGAGTGGAAGGGCCCCCGGTGTCTCGCCCCGGCCCCCTGGTCCAGGCTCCTCTCCAGGAAGGGCCCCCGGTGTCTCGCCCCGGCCCCCTGGTCCAGGCTCCTCTCCAGGAAGGGCCAGCGATGATGTGCGGGAACAAAGCGCTCATGGTCCCCAGAGAAACAGCCTGAGAGAGAGAGATAGAGAGAGGGGGAGAGGGGGGGAGAGGGAGAGGGAGAGGGAGAGGGAGAAAGAGGGATGGAGAGAGGGAGAGAGGGATGGAGGGATGGAGGGATGGAGAGAGGGGAGAGAGGGGAGAGAGGGGAGAGAGAGAAGGAGAGAGAGAGGGAGGGAGGGAGAGAGAGAGAGAGGGAGAAGGAGAGAGGGAGAGGGAGAGGGAGAGGGAGAGGGAGAGGGAGAGAGAGAACGAGGGATGGAGAGAGGGAGAGAGGGATGGAGGGATGGAGAGAGGGAGAAGGAGAGAGAGAGGGAGGGAGGGAGAGAGAGAGAGAGAGGGAGAAGGAGAGAGGGGAGACAGAGAAGGTGAGCAAGAGAGAGAGAGGGCGGGGGGGAGAGAGAGGGGGAGAGAGAGAGAGGTGGAGAGAGGGAGGGAGGGAGAGGGAGGGAGGGAGAGAGAGAGACGGCAGAGTTAAGAGACGGCTTGAACGTGGTGACGGCTTGTCTCTAACACGGGGGGGCAGCGAGGCAGCTCTTCAGCGCAGCGAGCGGAGATGTGGTTTCATGGCAACGCCTGGCGATGGAGTGAAAGGTGGAGGGAGGAAGAGAGGCCTGCTGCCATCTGCTCCCGTTCCCTCGTTCCCTCCCACCGCCCGGGAGGCCCTCTGCCCATCGGACATCTCCATTTTTACATTTCAGTCATTTGGCAGACGCTTTTAATCCAAAGCGACTTAGACGTGCATTGGTTCTTCCACAGGTTAAAGCATCAGATCCATAACTAGTAAAATACACACGAAACACGCATGGGCAGCAGCCTCACACACAGACACGGACAGCAGAGACGGTTAGGTTTCTCCACCTGAAGCAGATGGGGTCTCTGGATAACTGCTCTGAATAAAACCCACAATCCTGGAACATTGACTGAAGTAAAAAGGCCTGGACCACGTTTTACTCTGTGATGATGATTCCGTAATCCTGCTTCAGGAAACAGGGCCCTGGGTCTTTGTGTTTCGATGTAATGTTTTGTGTGTGTTTTTCATTTAACTCGGCTTGACGTATATGCTCATTTATCAATCTCATTCACCATTGCACCAATCAGTGTCAGACTTGCATTGTGAACAGTACATGATATTGACAATAGGTGGGCCTTTGCTAATTACAGTCTCTTGACATATAAAGGGGTGGCATGGATGGTGCAGTGGGTAGCACTGCCGCCCCACAGCAAGGAGGTCCTGGATTCAAATCCCCGTCGGCCGGGGCCTCTCTGTGTGGAGTTTGCATGTTCTCCCCGTGTCTGCGTGGGTTTCCTCCGGGTTCTCCGGTTTCCTCCCACAGTCCAAAGACATGCAGGTTAGGCTGATTGGAGAGTCTAAATTGCCTGTAGGTATGAGTGTGTGAGTGAATGGTGTGTGTGCCCTGCGATGGACTGACGACCTGTCCAGGGTGTATTCCTGCCTTTCGCCCAATGTATGCTGGGATACGCTCCAGTCCCCCTTGTGACCCTGTTCAGGATAAGCGGGTTAGGATAATGAATGAATGAATGACATATAAAGATACCAAAAATTAAACAAAAACAACCCTCTGGTCTGCCCATGAGCAGTCTATACGTTCACAACACTGTTACTTATTGAGGTTTTACAGATAGAGCTTAACAGGTTTATTTAGAGACAGAAAGAGAGAGATCTAAAAAGATAGGGAAAGAGAGACAGAGGCAGAGAGAAAACAGACATTCTGATATTCCTATTTTATTAACGTGCTCACTCATGCGCTAACATGCTAGCTCACAGCGATGAAACCTGCCCTTCTTTCTCCACTCAGTTCAGCCCAATCAGCCTGAAAGCACGGTGGTCACATGGGCATGCCTAGCCAATGGGCGCAAGGCACCATCAACAGCTGGCCTCCAACATTAGTGCTGTGAGAAGTTTGGGAAGCCAGGTCATTGTCCACTCAACGTTTAAGCTTTGACATAACACCACCATTCCTCCCATTCAATTCACTCCCATTGATTTTTGGGACTTGGCCAAAATTAAGATTTTTTTTGAAAGTGCAAAGTAACTACGGACGACCAGGAGGAACGGTGATGTCATTAACAGTCAGCAGGGTCAGCTGATGCTGCTCGTATTCACACTATGCAGATACCACAGGGTAAGTTCCACAAAACTGCTTCTGTTATACAGTGCCAATGTTATCTGTCCCTTTAATAGCTGAGAAACAGCCGGGTTAAACACAAAACTACAAGGAATTGTGGTGCTTCCTTTAAACAGCCCCTAAGTGAAGATTACAGACCCACACTCTTAGAAAAAATGACAGTGGAGGCACATTTTTGTTCTTCAATTATTCCAAATGCACCCCGGAAGTACAGTAATGTCCACTTTGGGTACAAATGCAAAAAAGGAACAAATTAATTATACATTGCGGGCTACGGGTACAATTTATGCACCTATAGGTACGGCCTGAGCGACAAGCGCCTTTTTAGGCACTTTCCGTACCTTTATTTCTGAGAGTGCACTACACGACAAGGTGGGCGTACGGTTATATAGAGGGGCGTACTGTTATATGGAGGGGAGTACTGTTATATGGAGGGGAGTACTGTCTTATGGAGGGGCGTACTGTCATATGGAGGGGCGTACTGTCATATGGAGGGGCGTACTGTTATATGGAGGGGTGACGCCTTTAACCTTGGAAGCGGAACGACCTCTAAGACAAACGCACGTGCCTGTCAAACGGGGCTGCCCCGCCCTCCTCTGACAAGTGCCTCGCGGCGACGAGGAGAATGCCCGTAATAACCAGCGCTTGGCAACCGACGACAGCGCGGTCCATCTTTCATCTTTTCAAGTAGATGTATTGCGCACCAGCCCCACCACTCCAATACGTGCAGTTATGGATCTACTCCCCTGGCGCAGCCCGGGAACTGTGCATTCCCGACGGGGCGATGCATAACGCACAACCGCCACTACGAATCACTGTGATTATGATGAGGATGGTGATGGTGAAGATTAAACTACCGTTGGTCCTACAGTAGCAGTTTGTAGAAGATATGGAGATAATCATTATTATAGTAGTCGTAATATCACTACTTCCTACTACTATTATTAATAATAATAATAATAATAATAATAATAATAATAATAATAATAAGTTATATATTCGTAACAGACGTTAAACAAAAGTTACAAAATCGCTGTCGGTACAGTCGACCAGGAACTGACAAAATAATATTTATATTAATTTAACTATGTATTCAAAATCAGACATGGGTCGGGTACATTAACTAATGCCTGTCAGAATCATTTTCGAATCCAGTCTGATTTTCACGGTGTTATTCGATTAAAAGGCCACCATCTCGGTCTGTATCAAGTTTCTTTCGATCCGGATGAGACATTTGATCGCAGGACATGTTCGGTTTTCTCCCCAGCTACTGCAGCTTACGGACGGGCGCTTTCCCGGTGCTGAGGAAAAGCACGCTATTGGACTGGAAGCAGGGGATTGATTGGCAACAGCGATCCCCCGGTAATGGGAAACAAATATTAGCGCACACAAAAACGCTTCGCCTTTCACTGTTTGTCTAGCCCTGGGGGTTCTCGCCATGCATTGAGATATAACGCGAAGGCGTGTAGCCTAGATTGAAATTGCTAAAAAAAATATATATATATATAAAAAAATGTAACCACAGGCATTTTCGCATCCACATTAATCACATATCATTATAAAAGCACAAACATTCGCATTAGCCCATTGCCATAAACGAACAACACGTTTGGGAACTTGCAGAAATGCGTATGTTGTACATCGAGAAATATTCCCCTACAAATCATTCAAACAACCTGAAAATGACAAATTGCAAACGGTCGGTTTCTTTTGATAATTATCGAGAATTACAAACTTGTCCTCATTTCATACAAAACATGCACATATAACAAAACGCAGCGCAAAAAAAAAACACACCTAGATGTGGGCAAGGTTATCCCTGCACCTGTTAACAATTACGAAACCTTACCTGCAATCTGGAGCTGGAACAAGGCGTAAACAGCCGCCAAGAATACGCGTCTTCCTCGCATCTTTCCGTTTCCTTCCACGTTCACATTAAAATACGACTTCAGGACGCTGTCTTGCCCGCCAATGTGTCTGCTTTCTGCGCTTCAGAGTCTGCGTTTGTGAAACGCTTTCTATTGAACGAATTTACGGTGGTTTTTTTGCTGCTGTATTTTCGACACGGTGTCTCCCCGCTCGCAGCCAAGGCGGCTTGCGTTATAGTAGCTAGCTGTGCTAGAAGAGCCTCGTCTGGGGGGGGGGGGGACGACTGCTGCATAATTAATAACGGGGTTGTCTGCCGTTAAACTCACACACACAAAGATTCCTTCAAACACACACAGACCCGCAGCTTTCAGAGCATGTGGGCCAGGTTGTGATTAAAAGTACAACGAAGAATTGTGTCGCCGTTCTTATCAGACCATATTTCATGCTGGTATATAAATTGTCGGCAGGTCTGTAATATGTGGATATGGGATAGCAGCAACAGAGGGAAAACGGCACATAAAATACGTACAGTATACTTTAAAATAAAATATCGATTGCTCATCATAAGAAGGGTTATTTTAAGGCTTTGTTTTGGCAGTCAGTCAGGACAAGGATTCTCCGAGGGAACGCAGCGATATTCCAGCTCTTATGAACCTTCTGTATTTAATTGGCAATTATGTAAATATAGCCTTTGATCTCCCCCCCACTCCCCTCCCTTCGCTTCGGGGGTGCACCAAATTACTAGAGGAAGCGTTCCACCACTGTTTTCCCAGGAGCTCCGAGAGACCAAAGGCTTAGGACACACCCACTTTTTTGTTCAGTTCGCACCCTCGCCAAGGAAGCGCACCTGGCAGTTACGCACGTGATCTGTGAGCCACTGGGCCAGCCCAGGCAAAGCATGTGACCTTCTCCTTCAACCCCGCAAGCGCAAGAGCACACACGCTTATGTGATGAGAATATGTGATTCTGAACATTCTAGTGCTGACATAACAATCACTGCTGCAGATTGAATGGGAGTGGTGGGAGTTCTAGAGCACTCTGACTTAGAATGTTGAGGGGCAAAACATTCTACTCTTTTAAGGGTGTTAAATCCAGCAATATCACACCTGCTACAAATATGGCAGGGCCCAGAGCCCAGACAGTAAACTGGTTGCAGTATGTCACTTAACAGCAGGAAAGTCCTGGGTGCAAAAATCCGGTCTTTCTGTATGGAGCTTGCATTTTCCCCCTGGGTATTCTGGTTTCCCTCCACAGACCAAAGACGTGCATTAGGATCCACTGGGGACTCTAAATCGCCTGTAGATGCAAGCGTGAGTGTGACCTGCGATGGATTGGCTCCCTGCCCAGGGCATACTCCTCTCTCTCGCCCCAATGCATGCTGGGATAGGCTCCCTCCCTCCCCGGACTCTGACCAGGAATAAGCAGGGTGGATAATGGATTGACGGATTCTAGGAAGGACTGTGAAAGTGGGAGCTTTGCACCTGCTTTGGGTCCAAAGCTCTATTTCATTCTTTCCTTCTATTGTATTCTCTCCTTCCATCATCCTGCCACCCCTCTCTCAGGGGTTTTCTCCACGCAGAGCCAAAACCAGAGAATCTCCATTCATCAGCGCAGAAGCCATTTTAGAGTCACACAGGCCTGCACTGTAACATATACAATTTCGCAGGGTGAGCTTTATTTCTTCTCTCTTTTTTTTTGTTACTTTTGAAGGAACTGCCCTCATTAAAAAGCCATTAAAAGCGGGGAGAGTGAGCCCCCGGCTCTGGCCCAGAGACAGCTGAGGTAATTATATCCCTGTGTACGCATTCTGCCTGTGTTATCTACCGATGAGACTGTCACCGTGATGTATGGGGCGGGTGCTAATGGTAACTTTGGCAAGCTTGGAGACCTGGAAGCTTGGTTTCCCCAGAGCGTCCGTTCAGTCCTCAGTCTCTAACCGCTGGCCGCCTGCTGTTTACTTCCCTCTCCCGTTATCCCGCCAATGTGGGTAATGCACAAAGCACAGTATTAATCAGGACCACTGCGTGCAAGGGGGAAATAAAACCGCCGGCCAGGTTCACAGGGGGCTGATGGGAGTTGCAGTCCGAAAGGAATGCATTATCGCTAGCTGACATAAGCCTCGAGAGCTCCAAGAACTACAGTGGCTCCATTTTCAGACGTATGTTTTAAGTTGACACTTCTGCAAAGTGGCTTATAGTTGATTAGACTAAGCAGGGGACAATCCCCCCCCTGGAGCAATTCAGGGTTAAGGGCCTTGTTTAAGGGCTCACAGCTGTACAGATTTTATTGTGCCGCCACCAGGGCTTGAAGCACCAACCTTCCGGGTCCCAGTCATGTACCTTTGCCACCAGGCTACTTAGAGACTTCCAAAGAGCTCACCTTACCCGATTCCCGAAGAAATGGGAACTTTTACGGTGAGTGGAATTCTTCGGCCCTTGACCAGAGGTTCCCAACAGTCGTCTGCTGGTCATGTGACTCCGGAATCGGAATCAAGGGCCAAAGCAAACGCATTTCCCTGTTATCTTCAGACACTCCACAAAACACTTCTCACAAGCGGAGGAATTTGGTCCCATGCAACAACAAAAAAACAGCCCCATAATTAGCAGGCTAATGACGATCTTCATTAAGTCATTCCATTACATGAGATTATAGGCATTTAGCAGACGCTCTTATCCCGAGCAACGTACAACAAAGTGCAAATCAGAACCAGGGACAAGTGCACTGAACGACCCTAGAGGGAAGTACTATATAGCCAAACAAGCAATATTGTTTCTGAGAGCTCTGGATTGAGCTGGTATGGGAGCTACTCAAACAGAGATGGCACAGATTCAGGATCAAGGTCATCTCCCCTGCCACAACACAACGAGCACGAGGCTCATTAATGTCCCCGACTGCTTCCACTGCCTCTGAGCTGTACGTGAACACAGGGGTCATCTCATTACTGCCCACGGCAGCTCCAGTTCAAGGCCAATGTCAATATGAACGACGGGGAGGAGCTTGTGCCATGCGCGTGATCAATGATCAATAGCTAATTAGCCTCTGTGCATGACTGATATCAGTGTCATAAAAGAGGTTTTGGTGTGATGAATCACCAGCAGTACAGTGCCGTCTTAATCCGACATGAAATACTATATTTCGTCCTACTCATAACAGACTATAGTCACAGTCGGTTATGGTCTTAGGACGTACAGTCGTATTATCTCTTAAGAGTTACAGATAAGGTGACACGGTCATATTTTCTATAGCTCCCCAATAATATGTAAAAAATAAGATATCAGATTTAGATACCGTGGTCGGGCCAGTTTCTCATACACTGATTAAGCATCGTCTTTGGCTGTGTTAAAAACTGCATACTAGCATACTACGCATACAAAATTTCAGGCTGATTTTCATTTAAATATAGCACTAGTGGTATGCTAAGTATGAGGTTTCAAACCTGCCTAATGGACTACACTTCATGGATTTGTGTTTCCATACCACTGAAATACATTTTTAGTGCAGTATTTTTAATGTGGCTCCCTCTGCTGTCTGATGACGGTATTACAGCTTGTGGTCCCAGGCAGGAAACACCATTTTTCTCTCCTTTGTGGAAGAGTGTGAGTTAAATGGTAAATGGTTGGCATTTATATAGCGCCTTTATCCAAAGCGCTGTACAATTGATGCTTCTCACTCACCCATTCATACACACACTCACACACCAATGGCGATTGGCTGCCATGCAAGGCGCTGACCAGCTCGTCAGGAGCATTTGGGGGTTAGGTGTCTTGCTCAGGGACACTTCGACACAGCCCATGCGGGGGATCGAACCGGCAACCCTCCGACTGCCAGACGACTGCTCTTACTGCCTGAGCCATGTCGCCCCCTTGTCGCCCCCTTGTCGCCCCTTTGTCGCCCCCAGAGGTAGAGTTTCCTCTGAAGGTCGTCGTCAGGGGTTACAGGACATCAGAGCCACCCCGCTCCTCCGTAAACCAAAGTGTGCATTTCACTCCTGTAGTACAAACGCAGAGCACAACAAGCACAGGCAAGGGAACTCATTTCACAGCAGGATCGATACCGTAACACCGCACTGTGAGAAATATCCTGGACCGTTCGGTCTCTGTGTGCGGCACTGACACCATTATACTGTAGAATATATACGGCTTTAAAACCTCTGTAAATCATACTCTGGTTTTAAGTTCCTATCTGGAAGACAAATAGATATAAGGCCTTATAGCATCGCTAAATCATACTCTTCGTTTTCCACTTCTCATCTGGATGACGAATAGATATGGAAAGCTTTAGCTCATGTAAATCTCTGTAAATCATCTTTAAATGGATAACACAGTGAGACAAGTAGACAACCGTGGCCCCATAATTACGGACTGCGTCCTGAAAGGATGATGAGCCCCTTGTTTAAGTCCTTCGAGGTGCCAAATACTATAACCATACATCCAGTAGTCAGACTGGGGATGCAGGGTGTATGTGAACAGACTGAGTGAGCTCTGCGCTTCAGAAGTACGGTATATTAACATGGCCGATCACAGGACAGTTTACTCAACACACAAAAGGTAATTTTATTTTTAAAATAAACCCAGAACCAAACAGTGTGACTGGGGCCTACTGACGATCTGCCGACAGTCTGGAATAGTGTCCTTTCCTCTGCGGTTATTCTGTAGAGAACCTTCCTGTGCCCGATAGTGCCAGAGTCAAAGGCAACACCAATCAGCTTAAAACATTACCCGGAAAAATAAGGAGAATTCTGCTGAAAACACATCACACAGGTTTCAATAGTGCCTTCAGCTTTCGTTGGGAAAACATTTTGTCCATTTTGTCATCTCCAATATAAAGCAACACTCTACTCTGTCAAAATATTATGTTGTATTAGTGGTTAGATATCTTCAGAATTATGTATTTTTTAATCCTGAAGAGGACGTGATTGATAAGCCCCTTTGTATGAACACTCTTCCCCGTCTCTCTTCTGTTGAATCTCATGTTTCCGCTCCAAACAGGAAAATATAAAGACTTGTCATTCGGAAGCCACGTCAAAAAAATGTAAGTGTTCATACTCAGATTTGGAGAATAAAGAGGTACTCTTAGGTGTGGGTGTCTTATAAAAACAGAGTAACATCACTGCACTGCAAGCTTTTTATTACGCACTGTAAAACATAAATGCCAGTGTTTCTAAATGAACTGAGTGGTCATAAGAGCCCACATCATTAGAACTCAATTTAAAAAGCCATTTGAGGTAACTTAACTCTTGGGTTTTACAGTGTAGTTATATGGTAGTAATAATTATTCATGTACCTGTAGGGTACTGCCCCAGTACAAGCATTTGTACCTTTTTCAGGCACTTTCTGTACCTTTATTTCTGAGAGTGGGACAGAGAACCATTAAAACCCGAGTGTCATTTTGACAAAATAAACAACACGTTGCGCTGTAACAAAAGAAGGTATCACGAGACAGACGATCCTTGCCCGGCCATACCTGTAAGATGGGTGTGGTCCGTTATAGACGTAGAAAGAACACGTCAATCACCTCGGGCGTACGTTTCAGTCAAAAACATGTGATGTGAGGGTGTGACACGTCACATGTACCTGCCTGGGGAAACGGGTGGACGGACTGGTGTAGCCAGTGCCCTGGAAGCCCCACTTGTGTGCATTAGACAGACGGCCGTTATACACCCGGGTGCATTAGACAGACGGCCGTTATACACCCGGGTGCATTAGACAGACGGCCGTTATACACCCGGGTGCATTAGACAGACGGCCGTTATACACCCGGGTGCATTAGACAGACGGCCGTTATACACCCGGGTGCATTAGACAGACGGCCGTTATACACCCGGGTGCATTAGACAGACGGCCGTTATACACCCGGGTGCATTAGACAGACGGCCGTTATACACCCGGGTGCATTAGACAGACGGGTGCTATGTAAGAAGAAGTGTGATGTCACTGCAGGCTGCCATTCAGCAATAATTCAGCCATAATATTGAACACGGGACGAGAGGAAAAGGCTAGCAGATTGCGTGAGAGCCAATTCATGTAGCCCACAGTGCGAGGTTACAATACTTGACAACCCCGCAGACCCTATACAATAAAACTGAGGACTGGACTCAGATCTTCCCGAAAACCTATATGCTTTCTGTTGGGAAGTGTGTGTGTGTCTGCATCTGTGTGTGTGTGTGTGTGTGTGAGTGTGCGTGTGCGTGTGTGTGTGTGTGCACGTGTGCATGTAGAGCAGCACTACATGAAATACCATCTCCTCATCCATTCCAGCAAAATATATATATATTTTTTTACAAGTGTCTTTATTCTCAAAAAATACAAATTTATATCCGCACAGGTCAGTCCGAGTGAGAAGTTGTTTGGCAGTGGTTAACATTCGTTTAAAATGAAGGTGCAGCATTCGTTAACCCGATTCCAGGGTCCTCTCCAAACCAATCATTGGCTGACGCTGACAGCAAGGACAGCGAATAAGGCAGCGGCTCTGCCCCCGACACGGGTAGCAGCGTAGCATTAGCGCACTGGACCCGGACTGTCAAAAGCTCCTGGCCCACGAAACAAGGGAAGCTTAAGTGAATAAGTGAACCATTATATGCTAAAATGCAGCCAAACGTGTTCATACCGGGAACTGAAAGAGACGCCAACACAAGGGCAACACCAGCTGCACGCTGAAAGGCGTGTGACCTGACGTTTGAGAATGTACAACAACATCCACGCTCAATAAGGGCGTGTTAATATCCGACACACTTTCTGTGTTACAGTTTCTGGGTTATTGTCAACACGGTGTGTGTCAAAGTTACAACTTTTGCGTGTAATACAGATACAGGTTAATGCAGTATCGGACTGTACAATTTGAGATTTTGGCAGTGTTTTTACAGTAAGAGCATTCAGTTATGATACGTTTTCACTGCATTTTCTGTTATAAGCACCTAACCACATGTATATGTTATAATATACAGTGATATTGGCATTTCCATAATTCAACCTGACACCCGGTGCATTATGGGTAAATCCGCCATTTTGGCTGTATAAATACTGTGTCCTTGCTAACATATCTAATAACAGACTAATTAACTGTCGTCTCTGCATCAACCCCTCGGTTTACCGAGTCACAACATCGTCGTGCCGTTTCAAACATTGCAGAAACATTGAAAGATCATGTCCTTTACCTGGAACCCGTCTAGAACTCGTTCAAGAGTCACACCACGTCAGAACTCTACCGCAGAGGTGGAAAGTCCAGGGGTCACAAAGTGAAAGACCTGCCGTGCGTTTCCTCCACCCACAAACCCCCCAAAAAAAGAAAAACTGATTTCACTCATTAGTTCCACTTCCTGGATGGAGAGTTGTGAGGGAAATCCAGGTGGTTGGTACAAAATACTGGGGAGGATTTTTACTTTCAGGACCTGGATTCTCCACCACTGCTTTTCAGTCAACAGGAGCAAGCAGCATCTCAAGCCCTTGAAGGCAGGGGTGTCAAACTCCAGTCCTGGAGGGCCGCAGTGTCTGCTGTTTTTTTGGGATGTTCTCGGCACCTGTGGTTCATTCAAGTCATCGGTTGGCTAACAGAATCCACACGTCTTGTTCTCAAGGCCTTCATTGACAGCTGATTGGAAGGAAACCACTGCGGCCCCCTGGGAATTCAGTTTGACATCCCTGCCTTAAGGCCTCTATAATTCAACATTAACTGCCTTCAACTCAAAGGCACACAACTCAAGTGTAAACCAAAACAATAAACTAATTCCTTTAAAATTTGTAACATTTCGGGCATTTCTATAAACCTCAGGGTGTAGGAAGACTAAAAGCAAGTCCTTCAGAACATAAACTAGATGATAATCTTTAAAATTACCTCGAAAATATATTTCACAATTTAAAAGATAGACGGTTTATATTCATCGTTATGAGGTAAATAAAATGGCTAAAAACGTTTACTGTGTGTGCGCTAACTGCGATTATGTCATTATCACAGCATATAATAGTTGGTAAGTGGTATCCAGTTTCTGGCAATGAAAAGAACAGCTCTAAACTAATGAATAAGCGGATTTGATATTGATTACTGATGTTTGTTATTCGATATTAAAAATAGATGTCCATGTGGTGAATTAAAAAGTAATTCTTCCTGCTCTCTCTCTCTCTCTCTCCCTCTCTCTCTCCCTCTCTCTCTTTCTCTCACTCGCTCACTCGCTCTCCGGAGCTGGCCGATTGCTTCAGCACCGAGTCCTCTCCCAGAATGCCGCACAGCTCGCTCAGTCTGTGCTGCATCTTGGGAATTCCCGCCAGCTGGGTCTCCAGACGCTGCTTCTCCTCGGTCAGGGTGAGGCGCGTGGCCGTGTCCAGGGGCTCGAACCGCCAGCCCCCCTCGCCGTCGAACTGCAGGAGGTGGGTGTGGTGCCTCCTGCGGGCCACAGAGAGAAGCGCGCTCTGCTTTAGCGACATGACTGGAGCTGTCCCGCCAGTACGAGTGACAATGAGACAGTATGATACGTCCTGCTAATAAAGCGAACTTGACACTGAAAATTGAGAGGGACAAAACTTAAGGAAAAGACGGGGGGGGGGGGAGAGAGAGAGGGAGAGAAAGAGGGAGGGAGGGAGGGGAGAGAGAGAGGGAGGGAGGGAGGGAGGGGGAGAGAGAGAGGGAGGGAGGGAGGGAGGGGGAGAGAGAGAGAGAGAGGCAGGGAGGGAGGGGGGAGAGAGAGAGAGAGGCAGGGAGGGAGGGGGTTGAGAGAGAGGGAGGGAGAGGGAGGGGGGAGAGAGAGAGAGAGAGAGGCAGGGAGGGAGGGGGGAGAGAGAGAGGGAGGGAGAGGGAGGGGGGAGAGAGAGAGATGATAGGGTGACAGAGCTCACTCAAGAGGTCCAGTTCCACATTCCAGGCCTCCTTATTGGCCGAGAGAGAAAGATCTCACGTGCCAATCAATCCGTCTGCATGTTGAAGAGTTGGGTCACAGGAGTGACTTTTGGATTTGTATAGATACAGGAGATGCATGAGTGATCGGTGAGAGACTCACAACATGGTCGTGAGGATCCACGCTGTGGGCTTACCAGAGGGACGGCCGGTGCGTAATGGACAGGAGGGAAATCCCAGCATCCTTTGCAGCCTGGAAGATCTTCCCCTCCACGTCGATGCTGACGGCACTCGTGCACTCGTCCAGAAGGGCATACTTTGGCCTGGAGAGAGACAGAGAGAGGTTACCAGGCTGTTCACCTCGTAGAGCAGACAAGGGGGATGGACAAACAGACAGGGGGTTTTCCTGAGCACAACTCATGTGAGAGAGACAGGCAAATTAGGTTTTCTCTGGAATAATATGACAGACAGACAGACAGATGGACAGATAGGTGTGGTTTTCTCTGGAATAATGTGACAGACGGACGGACGGACGGACGGACGGACGGACGGACGGACGGACAGACGGACAGACGGACAGACGGACAGACGGACAGACGGACAGATAGGTTTCTCATACTTGTGATAGAACATGCGGGCCATTCCCATCCTCTGCTTCTCCCCGCCGGACAGAACGTCCTTCCAATCCGTCTCCGCGTCCCAACCTGCAGGAAGAGAGCGCGCTACTGACCACACCTGGCTCCTACACCTCACCGCTTTGGATTCAAATACTTTTCCACACTCTACTGAGCTTGTCTGTTGCATTACAACCGCTGAAATATCCTAAAAAAAGGGGCAATATACTATTAATAATACTTATAACAATACCCTGAGGATGTCATTTCTTAATTTTGTGCATCTTACAGAAAGGATACGGACACAAAAATAGAAGTACGTCGGGTACGTAAACATGCTGAGCCTTGTGTGTCTTTAATAAGCTAAAGGCTAAATGTTTGCATTGAAGTGAATGGGAAAATATGTGTGGCATTAATCAGTGGCACTAACTGATCAATTATCTATCATGTTAACTGTTAACTATCAGATTATCAGATAGAAAAGATGACCAGCAGATTTTAGCATCAGTACTGTAAAGTCTGTGTGTGACAGTATCCATGAAAAAGCACTACACAGCTAAAATGGAGTTGAATTGAAGCGGCCATTTTGAGGGCAGA
Organism: Conger conger; assembly: GCF_963514075.1. Taxonomy (NCBI): domain Eukaryota; kingdom Metazoa; phylum Chordata; class Actinopteri; order Anguilliformes; family Congridae; genus Conger; species Conger conger. Next base: position 16,297,646 of record NC_083778.1, read on the forward strand.
AGTACCTCCTTCGCGCGTGAGGATGTGGTTGAGGTTCACCAGGTCCAAGATGGTGTCCAGATCCTGGTCACCGTAGTCCCTCC
>NC_083778.1:16300228-16405522 GCF_963514075.1 Conger conger
CCTCCAGGATTGGAGTCCTGGAGGGCCAGAGCCAAAAAAGCAAACCTGCTATTTATTTTTATTTTTTTGAGAAAGCCTACCTTTGATCTCCAGAGGGCCCTCAATGTGTCCCGCAGGCCTGGCCGTAACCTCTTCCTGCCCAGCGGGATTCTGGGAATGCGATGCACGCTTGTACACCCCCCTCTGCACCTCGTTGAACACCAGCAGCATGTCGTGCACACGAGCCGTGTAGCCTGCCAGCTCCGTGACCTGTCACACAGACCCGAGGGCGGGTCAGTCACGGGGCATGGGCAAAGCACTGCATGATGGGAAATGTAGTTCATGCTGCATTCAGGTTTAATTACATTCCATTTGTAAACATAAACATTCTCTTTTTACATGACACTGTTGCGAAGATGCTTTACGGAGTAACGGAAGGGCAAACACCAGGCCGGGACCCCCAAATATCAAGCGTACGAGGTAAATAAAATAAAAAATAAAATTCAACCTGTGTGACAGGTTTCATGAAAGCACTGGAAGTACGGTATGCTTGTTTGTGTAGTGTGTGAATATTTTACCAGCGCATTTGCATAGGGAAGTAAAACGACTTCACGCGAGATCTACCAGTCGAGAAAACAATACAATTCATTGTAGAAGTAAGTACAGGAACCTGCTTGTAGAAGAAGCAATAACTGTGACATCACTTCTAATCGACTGGACAACTGTGACATCACCAAAAAGGGACAAATCCTTGTAACGTCGCCTCTAAGCGAGGGGGCTGACGGCGGATGTGCGGCTGATGGCCTACGGCACCTCTTTGTACGAAGATATGATCCTCTCGATGGCGTCGGCTCCGGAGGCAAGCAGGTTGCGCGCCGTGGTGAAAGCCTGCGTTCTGTCGCTGACGCGCACCTGCTTCTGCCCGTCCACTTGCTCTGCAGAAAACCCACAGAGACCCAGACTCAGGCAAAAAACCCACAGAGACCCAGACTCAGGCAAAAACCCACAGCCATTCGTTGTGAATTCGGCCTCACAGATCCACCGGAGTCCCTAAGAGGACGTTACATTCTCCTTCAGACAATTTATTTAATGCCAGGGTAAATCTATACATTCCCAAAGGGGCCAAAGTGTACGCGGGTTTCTGCGGTTGCCTTTCAAATCAGCTGCTGCCGTGTGCGGATTATTCAGGCAGGAAATTAATTAAAATGAAGCACTGGTGCCGACAACACCCCGAAAACCAGCAGACACTGGTTTGAGTTTGACACCTGTGTTATGAAGCACATGATGCTGGCCAAACCACCACTCGTGCTGACGATTATCTGGAACACAGCGGCTTACAAAATGCTCAAATTGTTCCCCCAAACAACTTCCTCGTTCTATAAAGGTTGTGGTCGTGTCTGAAACTGAAACGGACAGAATGAGCCTGTCCGTTCTTTCATTTCCAAAGAGACGGGCCTATATTAGCATATGCTCTCTTGTCGTAGACAATAAGACTCATTTCCGCTGATTAGTCAGATTGTGAAGATGCAAAAAGCAGCAACAAAACATATTTTCTTTGTTTTATTTCTTGCTTTTTTGCATTAAGTGTGGGCAAACTCGGTAAAGTGTGGGTGCTTAATATTCTGAACACTGCAAGCATATTGATTTCATACGTGTTAACAGAGTGTCATGTTTATTTTAATGCTAATCTCGAAAAAAAGGTGTCACCATACCACTGTCAGCAAAGCCTGCGGCTGTTAAGATTGGCACCCCGACCATGATGAGTCCGCTGGCGCTCCACAGGTATTTCATGAGGAACTGTTCCAGCATTATGTACCACAGGCGTTTGGAGAGGATGAGGTTTATCTGTTGCGCAAGCGTCGCGTAGCACTTCTGCAACTGCCGCAGCTCCACCTGGAGATGAATATAGCCGATAAGAGCCGATAAGTGCCGATTGTGCTGACATGAGCCCACATCTTTACGTCCGAGAAGTACATACACAACACCTCGTCAACATTTTCAAGTCTTGCTTTACTGCATTATAGTATACTAGTGTAGGAGACAAATTTGGCAACAGACTACGGAAGGCCGATTGTGTCTCTCTTACCGTGTGTCCCCGGTAAAACGCGATTTCCTCCGCGTTTGCAATGATCCTGGAATGCACGTAACGGAGATAGCCCTTCTTGTGCGCTTCTTGCGCCACCAATTTCCCAAATTTCGGGGAGCAAGCCCGCAGGACCTTGGCGGTGGCGAACACCACAAGTCCCGCCAGCAGTGTGGGTCCGCCGGGGTTGGCTCCACGGGACCTCGCTGTCTGTATCAGCGTGTATGCAGTCAGAATGACGTCCAGGATGGGTTTGGTGAGGTTCGAGTACAAATGCGCCACCGACTGCGAAAACATCATGATGTCCTCGGTAAGGGACTGGTCCGGGTTCGTCAGCCTACCGTCCATGTTGCTGACCTTGTAGTACGTCTGGTCAGCGAAATAGGTTCCGTATGCATGGTCCACCAAGCGTGTGCGCAGGGCCAAGGCGAGCTTGCACTCCAGGTAACGGATCGCACTGTTCACGAAAGTGGCCGGGATGGCAATCAGAAGCCACTTCATCAGCATCATAACGAAACTCCGGGGTTCCTTCTCCACGATGGTTTTGACTATTTGGCCGTCCAGCACAGCCACATAGATAGTCAGGAACGTCCGTGAAATCAAGGCGAGCGAGTGCAGACATAGCAACCCCAACTCCTTCGTTATTAACTTTGGGAAAAGTATTTTTAAGAGTCCCAGTATCTGCTTGAAAAATTCTTTATTTACTCCGGGCGACTTTTTGCTGCGGACGACCCCGTTGACTGCCTCAGATGCCAAATTCAATCCGCTTTCCTCGCCAGCGTTTGGATTCGAGGTCCGATTTGGGTCTCTCTGTTTGTTTATGACATGTTTGCAGATTATGGGGTACAGTGTTTTTACCCCATATGCAGCGGCCGCGAGAAGCGCTGCCCGTCTTAACGCAGCAGACCGACGCCAGTGAACTTTACGCGCTGCGTTTAATATATTCGACATTTTTTTCCAACACAAAGCAACGGGGGGAATGCCACGCCTGTTAGCGAGCCATAACCTGCCTTTTAAGTATTATGTCCATCACGAATGATGAAAAACAACGAAAATCGCAACTATGGGCACTACGTAAAACGAAGTGCGATGTTCCCGCAGACTGCCATTCTCCTTCAGCAGTAATATCGTATGCGGAACTCCCCCGGAAGGAGCTAGCGGATTGCGTGAGAGGCTATTAATGTAGCCCACAGTTCGAGGTTACAATGCGTCAGACATACAGAGCCAGGCTATGTTCGTCCACCCACCGGCCGTCCAACAAAGATCAGCGCCCGTCCGCGTCCCCATAACATATTGCGCGTTACAACAGAAATGAACAAACCAGGAAGGAGCCTACAAGTTGTTTGTCTTGTTTACCGGCTGTTATCACACCCAACATACTTAACTATAAGCTTTTGTAAACGCCTGTTTGCAGATCAAAAGAAAAATGTCGTTCCTCGTGCAGCATATCTTACAAAACTGTCACAACATGGTTCACAGCGTACTCTGGCATAAGTCACGGTCACGAGTTATAAACTCCCTTGATAATTCCTATCTGAAGAAATTTTGGGAGGAGCCTGATTCAATAGGCAGAGCGCAACTCGAGTCAGCCTCGGGTCATTTTTTTTTCCTTTTTGTCCCACCCACTTCAACTTCGCCACTCCGGCGGTGGAACGAACACGCAACCGCATCCGTCAAATTCGTCACATTCGTCGCTCCACATCTTCTGACACTGGCTGATGACATCTTCAAGCCTCGCAGGATCGCTTGCTTCCTGGGTCCAGGAACCCACACTCAGATTTTCTAATATTACTGTTCGGCCGAATGCACTTTTGTCATTGCTCTTTCACTGAGATGTGTATTGCTGTAATATCTCTCTTTTAAGTGCGGTACTCTCGTGTGACCCAAGTGAAGCAGTAGCTGAGTCTCCAGAATCAAACTCAGGGAGATTCTGAATATGAGTGAGAGAATGTACAGGAGACTATCTGTGGGCGTGCATGTGATATTCATATCTGTGTGCTTAAATACATGAGTGGCAATACAAGTCAACCAGAATGAAAGAGGAATCACAGACCACTGAAGAGAGTGTGTGTGTGTGTGTGTGTGTGTGTGTGTGTGTGTGTGCCTGAGTGAGCATGCTGTGTGTTCCTGTGAGTGTGTCTGAATGTGAGTGTGTGTGCGTGCGAGTGTGCGTCTGTGTGTACGTGTGTGTGTGTGTGCGTGAGCGTGTGTGTGTGTGTGTGTGTGTGCGTGCATGCGAGTGTGTGTATTACAGCCTTTGTGTCATGGTCAGTGTTTGTGTTGGAGCTTGTGTCTGTTTCATTGAAAAAATAATTAATTAATGAATTTTGACATTCAGGACTGGCATATTACATCCACTCACACAATCCAAAAAGCACAGAATTAGCACATGAACAGAAAGCAAGCACACCGTTTCAAGTTGCCAACGAATCTAATGGAGTTACTCCCATGTTGTGTTCATGCTGCACAGCAAGCTTTCTCCTTCAAGTAGCCCGAGACTCCTGTTCCTCATCTGCAGTTCACACTCGTCTCGAAATGAGTCAACCGCAGCCAACTGTGGGTGTGTTTCTCTCCTGTGTGTCAATATCCTGCTCTAACCCCCAATGTAAATACAAAATGCCCTTCGTTTGGGTACCCCATGTCAGAGGCTCAGTGACTTCTGATGCATCTTAGTAGACTGCCCCCCCCCCACCCCACCCCCATTAAATTGACCCCTCCAACGGTCTTGTTTGGACGCCCCTGGCCCGAGACGCCATCTTCTCGGCCTACTGGTCGCTGCATTCCAGCTCCAGCTCCAGCGACGGCAGTTTCTGAAAAGTCGGACAGAGGCGCACGGTTAGATTGGCGACACGCGCGAGGGCCGGTGGTTTTTGCGGACTCTCGAGCAGCAGATGGGAGCGACGGCGGTTCTGACCCGATGGGCCTCGGAGCTCCTGGCGCTGTCCGGCCCCGAGGCGTCCGCCGTCAGCCCCGCGCGGCCCAGCCGCGGCCGCAGGGGCAGCAGGCCTGCGGTCTCCCCTAGCGACGGGTCGGCGAGGTCCTCCTCCTGGGGCTTCGCTTTGAGCTTCGCTTCGAGCTCCGCGATCACGCCGTCCTGAGACGTCTTCGCCTTTTCCGGAAACTTCCGCTGGATTGTGGGAAGGTTCTGGGGAGGGAGGGAGGGAGGGAGGGAGGCAGGCGATAAGACACCCTGCACGGCACAACGCCGCGTGTTGCGCGTTAAACTCAGGAAGCGGGCGACAGGCGCGCGCTCCTCAGACCTGGAAGGTGTTGGAGGCGTTGACGCGGTACACGCGCGCCGCCCCGGACCGGTGGGGGGGGACGTTCCCGCATGGCCGGCTCGCCGGGGGGCGCCGGGGCTCCTCCAGCACCATCTCCCAAAAACGCCCGTCCCGCCCCAGCGCTTTGCGGGTCTTCAGCTCGGCCTCTCGAGTCACTCTCATCTTCTCCTGCAGCTTCATCTGATCGCTGGAGCACTTGCGATCCACCAGAGCTTGTTTCTGAAAGGGAAGAAGAGTTGAGCACCAGGATTTGTTTAGCAAAAAACGCGGGATTACGGAGTTAGCTGGATAGCTGTGCACGGTAAAACCCGGAGCCCTCCCAATTCTGGAACATGGACTGAAGTGAAAAGAGCTGTTCCAGTTTTCACTCGGAACGGTTATCCAGCGAACTCAGTTAACCTGCTTGGGGAAACAGACCCTGCTGCAATAATGTGAACATAACTCATTAACACGCATTAGATTCACTCACACAGCTGACACGGTTTAATGTGTTACATATTCATCCTGTCACTGCTACAAGGCTAAAGAATGTTCTTTAATAATTATCTCAGGCAGCCATTTCTTTAAACTATGGCTGTCTGGACCCAAAACGGGACGTGGGATTGTATGAGGTGGGTCCTGGAATGAGTGTGTTGCCCTACTGTGGTAGTAGACCTATGTGACGGGTCCCTAAATAGTAAAAAATAATAATAATAATAATAATTTGGCTAAATTGCATCCCGATATTAATAAGTTCAAGAACCACTGATCGAAGGAGCGACACCTTTGCACAAAGAGTTCTGGCTCATTTTGCTGGAGTTAGTTGGGATTATAGTGACTTTTGGCTCATTTTGCTGGAGTGAGTTGGGATTGTAGTGACAGCCTACCCGGCGATCTTTCTGTTCCTGGACCTCTTTCAGGAACAGCTCGCGGTTCTGCTCGTGCCTGTACTGTTTCTCGTACAGCGTGAGCCGGGCGCGGTCCTCCGCCTTCCAGAACAGGAGGTCCTGGGAGAAGCAACACCATGCACTATCAGTCCAAGACCGATCTGGGTCTGGGTAATTCGTTTTTATCTCAAAAGTTCATATCATGCACTTCCCCCTCCCCCCCCACCCCCTCCCCCCACCCCATCTCCACGTAGTTGATTCAGCGAATTAATGAGACGGACTTTGATCTCTAGTGAAATTAATTTGGCACAACTTCAGAGAAAAACAGAATCAGTAACCAATGCAAAGATTCCAGCTACACTGTGTTAAGAGGAAAAATATAGGTTCTACGTAACACCTTCTTCTAGGATTTTCAGAGGACCCTCCTGTTGGTTCTTGTTGGTTTGAATTTACCGACCTAACATTTATACGTTTATTTTTATTTATTTTTTTTGATGTTGGCACTGATTAAGACATGCTATGGAAACACATTGTTTTATAGGTCCAATAAAACCTGAGTTTCTTTCTTCTTCACGCCAAGTGTGCATGGCTGGAATTCTTATCTCAGGGGCTGGGAACTCTTACCAGCTCCGTATACAGAGCCTCCTCGTTTTGTTGACTCTCATTTTCCACATCCGTTTGCCCCTTCAGTTTTTTCCTAGATACAAAAGAAGAAGGGAGTTTGACGGCGATAGCCTTATCGGCACGTTCATGTGATAAGTATATCTACATCTATAATATTTCATACGTGGTTATAGTCTCTCTGTGTGGAGTTTGCATATTCTCCCCGTGTTCATGTGTGTTTCCTCCCACAGTCCAAAGACATGCAGGTTAGGCTGATTGGAGAGTCTAAATTGCCCTTAGGTATGAGTGTGTGAGTGAAAGGTGTGTGTGCCCTGCGATGGACTGGCGACCTTTCACCCAGTGTATGCTGGGATAGGCCCCTGTGACCCTGTTCAGGATAAGTGGGTTAGGAGACGGGTTATGGACGGTGGTTAAAGCGGCGTGGCGGTATGCGGCCCGTACTTGACGGCCTCGGTTTGCATGCGCTTCCGCAGGTTCTTGGAGTCCTCTGCCAGGATGGACTCCACCACCTCCTCCAGGCGCACGTCCCTGGGAACGCGCCCTCTCTTCTGGAGCTCCATCACCTTCATCATCCTCGCCGTCTGCGGCACCCAACCGGAAGAGTTCGGGAAGAATTAGGACTGAGGTTTGTCAGAAGAGGGCCAGGTCATAGACTGTAGGATATAGACTGTAGACCCCAACTATTCAACCTGAAGCTTGCTTCCCCTCCCCTCCCACCCCAACGTCACCCCCTTCTGTTGAGGCATTTAATTCAGACAACAGGTCATGATATTCACGCTGCATGCATTCAGGAAGTGTATTTCGGGTCTTGGTTAGCATAGGGCCTGGTTAGCTAGCGCTCTTGCATTAGTTACGTCACGCGTTCACTCGCTGGTGTGATGTCAACGGCCGGGTGGGCCGCTGTTGCTAGGCTACCGATTAAGATGGAATGCTTGTGCGTGCGTGCGTCCGTCCGGCCGGCACTGAAAGGGACCCGGGTTCTGGACAGCGGTCTGGAAAGGGGGCTCACCTGCGTCGCATCGTAGGTCTTGTTCGCCACCTTCTTGAGGTTCCTCAGGTACACCTCATACGAGTTGTAGTCCTTCAGAGAACAGATCACCTTGGAGCAAATATTAAAACGACAGAACACGCATGAGAAGAGGCTTGACGAGGGGCAGCGTGAAGTTGCATGACTGGGACCCGGACCATTGGTGGTTTGAGTCCCAGTGTCAGGACCGTGCAGCTGTTGGACCCCAGAGCAAGGCCTTAACCCCACATTGCTCCAGGGGGGAGCATTGTCCCCGGCTTAGTCTAATCAACCTGTGAGTCATTTTGGATAAAGGCGCCAGCCAAATAACACATTAATTATTGACTTCTGATTGACTGAAACCCCGTACACCCTTTTAAAACCTCGGGCGCTGTTGCTCGTTTTCAGCCCTGCAACACCTGGACTGGGACACACCGAAATAAATGTGAGCTCATTTTGGATACACAGGTCAGCGCAGGGACAACAAACACTCCACTATTCCTCATATTATTGTATATCGCACATGATATCCCGAGTACACCCACACGTATCCCTCATAACCGAATCACCTCATCGTCGTCTGTGATGAAGTCTCCATCCTTCAGCAGGTTGCGTCTGTCCTGCCGCGTGAAGAAGTGGCGTAGGTGAGGGTCGTGCAGGTTGTTATAAAGGGGATCCGGAACAGACATAAGCGGGCCGGTGCGCACGAAGTCGGTGGTTGGCTGGTACAACTGAGGCAACGCAAAACGAGTTTGAAATTGGCCTCTGCCATTAACGTGGAAGTGGTCTCTCATCGTGGTCATTGTTTGGGGATTGAAATAAATAACATTCAATAAAATTCTCGGACGCAATACAAAACGATGAAGCTGCACACACGCGAGTCAAAATCGAAAACTGCATTAATTGTCTATTTTCTCAATTTAATTCCAACTGATATGAAAGTGTGACCACGATGGACACCAACACGGCTTTCCTGCTCTTAATAGCAGACTTCTTTTACTCACGCCATCCCCAAGCATGCCCCGAGTTAGGGTCAGGCGGACTCCGGAGGGCACGGGAATCTTATCCGTGGAAATTCGCCTCCTCGTTAGCTGAAAAGGCGCGGAGGTGCCATCCTGCAGTCTGATGGCGTTAATCTTAGGGAGTTGCAGCTCCTGTTCCATTCTGCACCCCAGACAGTCGTCATGGACTGCAAAGACAGCATTTGGCTGAAGCTTTTATACGTCCGTGTCTTATGATTGATATAACGGGCCCGTTCACGTCACTGCAGTCGGAGCGTTCGTTTAGATTGTGACGCTGCTTTTTGAGTGTTCCATACTCGCATGCAATAATTTGATAAACTGTGATAAAATGTGAGGGGGTAAAAGAATTGCGTTTGGAGTTAATGGTGAATGAATCATATTTGCAAAATTATTTATACAAAAAACCCCACCCTTTATGATATAATGAATTTCAGATGTATATGCGATTGAATCTTTCAAACTATTAAAATCTAAATCTAATATTTGCATTATTGTGTAGCTACCACGAGTCATCCATGTTATGCCTTCAATATTATTAATTTGTAATGTAAAATGAATGTCAGTGTTCTTATTGAAGTTTAGGTTTTCAGTAGCCATGTTAAAAACGTTTGGAAAAATATTCTTCAAATTCTGATAACAGAGGAACGACATAGCGATTAAAGGGTGTAGGCTAGCCTATATCTATTGTGATACATTTGCACTCAGTGAGTTTTATTATTCTTCACCAAGCTCGCAACATATGCAAGACGAATTTTGATTAGCCGAGCCCCTCCCACACACTCACCATTTTATATGGACCAGGCACTATATGATATTTCGCTTATTGGCCACCAGACGGCGCCAAAACCGGATTAGAGGAAAGATATGCACACAAATACACGTCATAATAAGCTATGCGGTGTTCAAATGTATATATACGAGTATTATAATACAAATTACATACACCATTGCCAATAATAATGAAAGGCAAGGCATTGAAATGCATGAAACACCGGAGATAATCGCCGACCCGCTGCACGGACCAACTACGTTTACCATAACCGCCACCAGAGGGCCGCCATTTCCTAAAAATGTAATTATGCGCTTTACAGAACGAGTTCATTTATTGAATTAGCTCTAATGTGAAACACTATACTGGCTACAGTAAAAAAAAAAACACGGATGAGTATTCGCACTTCTGGCAATTGAGAGAAATTGTTAAAAAAGAAAAGAAAAAAAAAAGATAATCACCTTTCTGCGGTTAAGACAAACATTTAAAAAGGGTTACAAGTACACAACCAAACACAAAATGTATTTTTATGAAATAACTTTTATTTAGTGTGGTGCAAAGGGGGTAGTCATAAAAATGTAAAGGTAATAAATGCAAAAGGGTGGCAAGGAGCCATACACTCAAAAAGTTAATATTAAAAACACTCCTGTCATTACTTTTGTGTTACTTTCAACAGATTTTGTGTCAAAGTTACTACTTCCACATGGCAAATATGTAACTTGTGTTACAAAAGGAGACTTTTAAACACTGTAGACAGTAACACAAGGGGTTGTCCTTAACAACACATGGACATGGACATGCTAAAAAATGACACGCTAGAAGATTTTAGCACATCAAGTTCAGTGCAACCTGGTAATGCTCTGTATGAGCTTATTTAAATACCAGGAAAGACATGGCAAAGATGACACAGGATATATGGTCTACAGTGGTGGGACTGGATGCACAGTTCCACATTCGCAAGACAGAAACATGGCTAAGCCTTTGCAGAACAGACAAAATTAGGAATTCAGCCCCAAGATACAACCACCCCTTTTATCCTGCAATGTCTAATTTGGAACAGAGGGTAAAATCAGCATACAGTAAAAACTCTACAGGACTTCGGTAAAAACACAAACTCACGTCCTCAAAATCTTGTCTCTGAGGAGTGCAAAACTATAGATTGGAGAAGAGCTTAAACTGGGGATCTCTAAACTTCAGATGGCTTTTAGCAGACAACAGTTACAGTAGCCGACAAATACCGTCTCGACAAGACCTTGTGGAAGTATGGTTTGAAAAGTGGCGTCAAACCACACATTACCTGTGAGGAAAGGAGATCCGGGATGTCCAAATTGAGCCCAGAAAACTGGCCAGTGTCCGTGGAAATCCATCGGCAGAGATCGAGGACCCAGAACTTACCTGATGCTGGAGCTTCGCTGTTCGTGAGGACTGAAAACAATGAAGTGAGGCAAAGGCGGATAACAAGCTACAAGCTTCAAGCTTCATGTTCAGTTTACCGTGCCGACAAAACTACCCCATGGTTCTTTCAGCTGAAAAACAGCCTTACCAGTCACTTAGAAAGCAGGGCGGCCCAAACGTGTTCCTACTGCCCTGCAGGGTTTCAATTCAACCCTAACGTGGCACACCCGTTTCTACGAACTAGCAGGTTATTGAAAAACTAACCCAAAACATCCATTGAAACGGCAATTTTGAGACATTTATAAAAGCTTGGAACATCACAGGTAACTAAATAGCTCAGCCGCAGAGATGCAAGATGCAGGTTCAGAAAATACCAAATTCAGACCCTCCCCAGCTCACGGGTGGGAGAAATACAAGGCAGGACTTTTAGTTTCTGGTCCCTGGACTGGGCAGCCATGTTAAAGGGTCAAAGTTCGACGTTAGAACTGGCATCCAAGCAGGAATTATGGGTAGAGAGAATTAAACTGCGGCGTTTCTACAAATTGGCATCTCCCCAAGGATTCAAATATGAACACAAAGTTTGCACAACATGTCCAAGAGAAGAAACATCTGCTCAAGTTTAAACCGAACCGAGGCCACTGCGCTACATCAAACCCACCCCCAAACCAGGGCCTGTGTTCATAGGATCTCAGGAGTGGAATAGCTGATCTGGGAGCAGTTTTCCAAGGTCTATAACCCAACGGGATCCATTATGAGCTAAAAGGCAAAACTGACCCGAGATCAGTGCTGCAGCCCTGAGACTATGAATACAGGCACAGGTGTCCCTTCGATACTGATGTACAAGTGGAAGACTGTTTTGACAACTTTGAAGTCCGCTGGACTACCAAGCAACAACACAATCATACAGTAAACAGGAAGATCAGAAGTGCGATTCAAATCAACAGGTTCACTATGAAAGTCCCTTATACATGGGGAGGGCTAACCATCTACAGACGTCAAACACACAAGTGAGTAAATGCCATAAAAAAAACACTTTTGGCCAAATTAAAACAGAAATGTCATCAATAACCATGTCGCACAACAAATTGGGTGGATTTCTGAAAGTTTGAGGGGCAAACACGAAGGGAGATATTTTCAGAAAGACTTCCTGTGTTCCCAAGAGGTAGCAAAATCTAGTTTATTAAGGACATAACAGGACAGTGCATCTTTAAAAACATGCCCACCCTGTTCTCCTGTACACGTTACAATGGTAGGAGATAGGAAGCCCCATCAAGTACCGACTTTGTTCAGAAGCAACACTGGACAACCTTTCATTTTTGAAAAATGTGAAAATTAACCACGATAAAACCCTCTAAGTAACATCTGAAAAAACAAAAAACAAGTTCTTATTTTAGTTTTCATATTTACAAGCTAGCAGGGACAAAAGTAGAGAAGCCAAGTCAGCTATTTTTTTTTTTTATCCACAAGATTGAGGTCTCTAAGGGCATTATTGGTTAAATGACTGTGATTGAGGGAAAACGTAATTTACAAAAGAAACAAAATTTGATGGATTTTTGTAAATAATTACAACTAGGAGACATCAGGAGAACAGATCTAATCTTCTGATTAGAAGCTACCACTACAAAGCAAGTTGGGTACGGGCAAACAAATTCTCAACAGATACTGGGTGTGACATCACAAAAGGCTTGAATGTTGACACCTGATTGGCTGCAAGAGGCTTGGAGCTGTGCCCTCATGCTACGCACTCTATCCACACCCTCTGCCTTAAAACCCATAACCAATAAAGAAAATGGCCACCAATTGCATCTAGTATTATAGTCGGTATGCTTTGGCTTTGCCGAATCATCTCACACCCCAAAATACATTTTTAGTTTGTTATAACTCAAAGATTTAATATACCTGTGAGGCACAGATAGTTACCAATTGCTTGGGAAGTTGAATATAAATAAAAAAACAATGGTAAAAACATATCACGGACATAGAAAGTTGACAAATGGAAGGCATTAAATAGATACAAAACCCATTTTTGGTATTCACCTCGTAGTTGCCATGATTGTACTAGAGTTTTTTTAAATGTTCAGTGAAAGTACTCAACTAGCCACTGTTGAATATCTCAAAATGACACGAGGGACTCTGAAACAGCGTGGAGCAATTTAAATTAAGTTAAGACCATTCATGAAAAGACCTTGATGTTCTGAGAATTTCCATCATTTTCATCTAAACATTCCCCCATCATCAAATCGTCAATAAATGTTTGAAATGTACCAAAATTTAAGCTTGGTAAATGCTTGATTGAATCAACAGTAAAAATCTGAAAAACGGAAAACCGCTTAAGACCTTTAAGTATTTCCTCGAAATAAGGCATCTATAAAACGTGTCACATTCTTCATTTACATACTTAACATGACTTCTGCGTAATGCTATGGTCTGTGTCCAAGTACCATGGTTGCCCCCAAATCAATTCATCCCAAAAAAACAACACATTTAGAGTCGTTGGCAGTCATGTCAGAAGTCAAACCCCCGAAAAAAAAAACATTAAAAACAGAACATTAATCACATCACTGTTCACAGCAAATACATACATTTCGGTGTTCGATTATCAATGTGCCAGATTTTCCAGCAAATTCACAGTGTATGCACGAAGGTACACAAGCACCTCTACCACAGAACAAACAGAAAAAAGGTACGTAAAAGTACGTAGTATCGCGTTACGACAATCACTATAAATGCATATATTTTCAGAACCAAACTGGTTTAGTTCTTACGCCTTCCCCATTTTGGAACAGTGCAGTGAAGTTGGTTGAGGTGAAATTTTTTTTTTTTTGACAGGCACCCTTGCACACAGACCATAACCCCCTCCACCCCTGCTCCCCAGTTGGTACTGGCCAAAGTGCGACAGAATGTTCTAGAATTCAGTATGAAATAACCTGAGGGACAGGGATGAAGGAGGGGGGGACTGGCGGGTTTGGAGGAATGCATGGGGGGGGGGGGGGGAAACTCCACAGCATATGAACAAGCAGCCCCAGCAAACAGTTTATTACAACGCTAAATCTATATTTAATAATCAAGGTTTACAGACAAATATCCCAACAAGGGACACAACACTGCAACACAGTTAGGCGAGAAAGAATGAAAAGAAAAAAAAAAAAACGGGAAAAAAAACCCATTAAAAAAATGTCTAACAATGTATACATTATGAGCTGTCAAAAATGTCTAAGTCTTTGTGCAGAAAAGGCCTATTCTTTTATTTTGCCAAGCAGTCACCTTTAATCACAGGTTTTTCTTTTATTTTATTCAGTATCAAATAAAACATATGAGCAACATAAAAAAAAAAGAAATAAAAATAACTTTTTTTTTTTTTTTTTTTCAATGATTCATTTTTGTTTCGTTTTTACCATGAGTGAGATTTGCTTTACACGACTGTCACCGAAGCTTTAGACAATGAGTCGCTCCTTTCCGAGGCTGTGCAGACAGACGGATGGACGGACAGACGTTGTGGGCGTGTCCCTGTGGGGGCCGGCGGGGTGGGGGTGGGGGGGTTGAGGGGGCGTGACTTGCGATCCTGATCCTCCTCCTGCAGCTGAAAATGTGTCAGAACGAAGGGCGGAGTTTGGTTTGATTGACACATCATTCTGGTTTTGATTGACACAGCATTGACTATCTCTCACTAACTAGGAAACGGAAGAAAGGGGCGGAGTCAGACACCAACATGCAAGCGCGTCAGTACTTAAAAATAAAAATAAAAAAAACAAAAATTGAAAAGCATTTTGGTGAAAAGGAATTAAGAAACGAAACAAAACCGCTCGTTGAGAAACGGTCCCTTTTTTGGAACGTGGCAAGCAATACGGTAAGGACCACGCTGTTACTCAACTTGGAGTCGACAGATCGTAGCGGAAAAAATACACGGAATGGATGATTACTGACTAGAAAGTCAGATCGTATTCAGATTCATTAACATTTTGGGGATCAGTCCAATGAATATTTCCACTCAATGTTTATCATCAGTAAACTGACTATTATAAAATAATACATAAGACTGCGGGGCTGTGTGTGAATACATGACCTTCATGGACCTTAAAATTGGTTGTGCGGCCAGTCGCCCAACATGTAGCCAGGGCTTACCGAATTCGGCAAAGCTTCTGTGGCGAGCCACAATTTATAGACAAAGTTAAATCATAGGGCTTTGGACTGAGGTAACAGGGACACACCACAGCCAATATTCAGTATGTTGGTTGTCTGCTTACTGCAGAATTACTGCTAATTACCAAGAGGTGATGTACCACTAAGAGACGAGTTGAAGAAGTAAAACAGGCAATTTTGCATTAATCGCAGGCCAAAACATATTTGATGTGGACCATTTTTCAGAAATGAAATGCCTAACCTATGAATGCTAATAAATATGGTCAAAAGTGTTTTATGACAGAGGTGTTTAAGTAGTTAGACTACCAAAAGTAGACGAAAAGCAACGATGAGGCGAACAGTATTTAGTACCGAAATTCACCTGTGACAAGAATCTGATCAATCCTAATTTATTCCGAAGATATTGCTAGATAATATCGTCACAGTGGACAAGCGGAGGCTTTTAGAGGCCAGCAGGCCGTGCGTCTGAAATACGGGCAATTAGAAAAATCACGGGAAGAAGAAATAAATAAATCATAAATCCAGAATGGTAAACGTTTTCCTAAATAAAATCACTGTGCTCAGTGAGAACAGAATACAGTCAAACTCCTTCTCCCAGATTGGCGTTTATTACGGTGGGGGTCTGATCTAAGATGGGGGGGGCATGACCGCAGGGGTTCTGGTCAGAGAAATTAAAATACTCCACACATATGAGAACACAGTATAAACGCTCCATCTAAACAGCTTTATAAGCGTGCAAACAGAGGGAGGAAGCTCTACATGCATGCAATCTGTACAGACAATACAGGAAACGGTCACATCTTTTCTGAGGATTTCCATTCAACACATGAAAAAGTACCAAACGTGATGAACAAACAATGCACTCATGTCATCATGGCTTTTGCGTTTGTTGGAATATTTTTGCCCAAAAAAGCTCTTAAAGATGCAGTTGCACATAGAGGCGCTCAACTCAATAGCTGAAGCCCCAATTTGGATTGATTTCCCCAACTCGATCACCAGGTGAACGGTCTAAAGGAAAGCTCAACCCAATAAATCAGAGAAATGTTGAAATCGGTTCACATTCAAAAGCACCTAATCCATCAGCCTGCTGTTTCTACAATGTTATAATTTGTCTAATGTTCATGCATGCGTGAACTCGAAGTGGTTTGCCAAAATTGATGGGTTTAAGAATCCTTTACATGGTAAACAAGTTGGGAAAATCAGACTGAGTTGAGACTGAAGACTCGTGTGCAACATTATTGACCCTTTAAGGCATTTAAGATCACAACTATGTCATTAGAATGTTCTCAACTGAACATTCTAACGCTGATGTAACAATCACAGCCGGTAATGTGAAAGCAATGGAGTTCTAGAACACCGACTTAGAATTTAGCAAAAAACATTCCAAAAAACCAACTTCTTCAAAAGGGATAAAATTTTCCACCGATTTCATTAGATGTTATTTCCCCTTAACCAACAATATTGAACAAGACTGATTTTCAAGGACTGATAGGTTTATTCAGTAAATACCAGGTTGTGCCAAAGGGGAATTCCACCCAAAAATTATAGGCATTGCTTGTTCGCATTTGTGCAACTAACGCCAATTTGTTTAACTCATTTGTGAAAAATTATTGCATTTGTAATTGAAATGTCCAAATTGCTCTGATGAAATGTAACATGCTGTATAAAGCAGAGGCTCAAAACTATTTGGAAATGGCAGCGATAATAAAAAAAAATTGTCGGTAAGGCGTCCCCACAAAACTAAATACGCAGCTAGCATATTTGTTTTGAGGTGAATTTCCCCTCTGCATCGAAACCCACAACAGACATCAGTGTAGCCAGACACAACAGTATGCAGTCATTCATTATTCGAGAGAGAAAAGTCAACACTTTGGAACAGAGCGGGGTTACTCGAACATCACAGGCGATACAGGTAAACCTGGAAAAACAGCTAAGTCATTTCTGCTGAGCGCAAGAGCACCTGTAAGGCCAAGTGAAACGTTAAGGGTTGCATTAACAGTCAAGACTGACACAAAAAGCTCTTCAGTGGCTACCCTAAGGAGACAGGGCAAAGAAGTGCAGATAAGACATTCTCTCCAATCACAAACGGTCAAGTACACATGGACAACTTTGTTAATTAGTCGAATAAACACATACACCACTCACTTTTTGGCATAACATTCAAACAAACTCATTCATTTCTGACAGCAGTAGATGTTCCTAGTCTGAGTTCCTGAACTAATACCCACACATTTTGTATTCTGAAGGGGTTCGACATGCTTTTTCACAAGGTTTGTGTTTTTCTTCTTAATTAATTTTGATCATATCACAGGGTAAGTCAACCCTGGATTTTTTTTTTTTTTTTTTTTTTACCTAGTCCTCCGGGCACGAAGGGTCAGCCAGCACAACTGTACAATGCTTTTCATCTAGCAAACTTTAAATGGCTCTACTGGGAAAAGAAAATAAGAGTATTAAGCTCAGGTTTTCAGGAATTTTATCTCTCACAATCATCTACCAACTCACAGAAAAAGAGATGCTGTAGGGCAAACATCTGGAGTTGGCATAGACTGGCCCAGTCGCGGGCTAGAGGGGCAAATTCAAAATGCAAATCACGAGTGGAATGATGGGAGATGAAGTCCACTTCTTGGGCAACAGTATACAAAATCCTACAACAACCACCAAACCTAGACTTAATCTCCCATTGGCACCCCTAACAGATGCTTTTTCCAGATGCGTGAAGAAGTGGCCCCTGTGCGAGAAGTCCAAATTTGGGAAAAGTAGCTTCTTCAAATCAATGATTTTACAATCCAATTGAGGTGACTCCAAGTTCGATAGCCGTTCCTCCAGTTTAAACCCGTCCCGAAAACATATCTTTTTCCCCAATTAACACGGACCGTCCCACACTAATTTACAGGTAAAAACCAAAAAACATTGGCCTTACTAATTTTATGCAAAATATGTAATATTGCGAATAATTATAACATATTATGCATTCAGATTAAACTTTAGTAACATTAGTAACTCATAGCATGAATATATAGAACTACATTGCAAATATCCAGAATCAGTACGGGGTTCAATTATGAAAAACCACGTAATTGAGTAAAAGAAAAATGAAACTAGAACCAAATACCGCAATACATAATTTTATTGTCATATATAGCGATTACCAAAGGATTAATTGCAATGATTATTGTACCCTGAGAAAAAGCAATACAACTTTTGGTCATCATACCTTGAATAAACACTGGCATAATGGTCTGAAAATTATTGTCCACAGTCATGAAAACTTCAGCACGACACACGTGAAACTTTTTCTTATTTGCTTTTTTTTTTTTTTTATAGACAGGTGCCAAAGTACAAACAGCCAAATGCAACACGTATTTAAAGCTGATATACCTGAAGCCATATATATATATAAATCTACATTTTGAACATTTTGGGGGAGAAAAGCTGAAACATGCATAAATGAGGCCAGTTTTGGAGGAAAAAAATAAATAAAAAATAAAACTACATCCAACTGAGGATCTTTGACTTGCACAATAGTGTAATAATCTCCTTCACCCCCACACAATTGAAAAGCATTACTGTGTGCAGCATAAATTAAAACTACCGATGTGACAGCCAATTTGCGGCAACTCTTCTGGCCTTAATACGACAGGGCAAAGTGCCCTGTTTACAGACAGAACTCTGAATTACGGCAATATGAACACGGATAAATTAACAAGAGGTTCTCGCCATTGGCTGTACACGGACGAAGAGTCACCGCAAAAAGACAACGAGGGACAAAGAGCAGAAAACCCTTAACAATGCAGAGATTAGGAAAGATCAAGTCTTCCAATAACATGTGTAAAAACACACAGTGTGGATTTTCAGGTCATTCTGTACCACAAAATTAAATTTGTAAAGCCATTTACATGCTAAATAACTTTTGACCTGACTGAAATTGTTTAAACGCCAAGTCTGTGCCATATATAAAAGGACAGTTGGGTACAAGATGGATGCGAACCCCCGAGCAATTTATAATGCCATGTGTCATTCAAAATGGAGGACCATAAACTGAATAAATGAACAGACAGCTCAAACTCCTGCTGCTGAAGTTGGCCATAAGAAACAGCAGAACAGAAAAAACTACATAGACATTTCAAATTGAAATGGGAGCACCAATAATTTCAATCTCTCTGTCTTACACGCACACAAACACACAAGACGACTTACGAATACACAATACAAGCTTGTCTAGTAGCATACAAATAAAAAAATAAAAACATTACATTTAGGGCCCAGGACTACAAATTGTACAGGCAGCTTTTTAACCAATGCACATGAGATTAAAATCAATCACTGGCAATCAGCAATTTTGTTTTAACCAAATATTCCCCACACTTAAATCCTGGAAATTTCTTTCAAAAAATGGAGGTGGGGTGAGAATTCTAAGGACTTTAGGGTCCAAAAGAAATTTCCAGTGTTAGCTACACATTATCTAATACAATCTGTTTAACAATGATCATTTTAGAAATACAAGCAACAAACTAGGGTGGGAGATGAAGACCCTTCCCAACGTTAAATCGAACCATCGAGATTAGCTGAAAATTCCCTGTTAACGATTCAGTCAAAATATGTTTGTTTGCCAGGACAGTATAGCTCAAAGTGGAGGCAGGCCATTACCATAGGTTAGATCAAACACAAAAAACATTAACAATATAATCTCCAGTGGACAAATAATATAAAATACAATGCTATGAAAGTGCCATTTTCTAACAATAAGTTTCCAACTGATCGTACAGGGCGTAATTTCAAATTGCACTCCAAAAACAGAATATCACCTTTCTTTTTACTAGGACAGCAAGAAAAACACCCCAAATTCTATAATATACCAGAAAGGGTTTTCGACCCTGGTCCTGGAGAGCCACAGGGTTTGCTGGCTACAGTTGTTACTCAGGATATCTTTGATTGATAAAAGCAGCGCAATAGAGTAAACCTCACCCGGTATCTTGCGCCTGATACGGTCGCTAACGTTAAGGTGAAACAGAAAGCCAACAACCCCTGCAGATCTGCAGAAGCAGACGTAGAGACCCCCATTTATACAATACTCGACAGGAAGTGAGGTACAGGAAGTAGTGTGCACTTACAGAAAGCTGCACTGGAAATCACTGAAATGTCCTCACAAGTCATGTAAAAGCAGGCACACACACACACAGACACACACACACAGACATACACACACCTGTAAAGAAAGCTACTCACCCTGTTGGTTGCACCTACCTGGCCGGCCATCTTCTGCCCACCCCACAATGCACCGCTGGAGTCGCCTGCTGGGCGAGAGGGGAGGGGTTTCGGGGTGGGGGGGGTGGGGGGGACCGGGCGGGTTACGCACCTGTCCCTAGCGGTGGCGATACTCCCTCTCGCGGTCGCGCTCCCGGTCGCGGTCCCTCTCGCGGTGCCGCTCCCGGTCGCGGCTGCGTTCGCGGTAGTAGTCCTCGTGCCGTTCGCGGCTGCGTGACTTGTGGCGGCGGCTCTTCTCCCGGGACCGGCTGTGGTCCCTCTCCCGAGACCGCTCCCTTCTGGGGGGAATGCAGGCCCTCATAACTAGCACAGCAACCACAGCACTGAACACCCAACTCGCACAAATCACTAAATGTCCTCACAAGTCATGTAAAAGCTGACACGTGCACAGACATACACACGCCTGGAAAGAAAGATACTCACCCTGTCGGTTGCACGAACCTGACGGCCATCTTCAGCCCACCCCACACTCGCACACACTCTCCACACACTAGAGCTCACAGACCAGTAGGTGCAGCCACTGTCCACTCGCGCACACTCGCGCACACTCGCGCACACTCGCGCACACTCGCGCACACTCGCGCACACTCGCGCACACTCGCGCACACTCGCGCACACTCGCGCACACTCGCACACACTCGCACACACTCGCACACACTCGCACACACGTAGCCCAGCTGCTGGGGCGTACCTGGAGGCCGAGCCGTAGGACTTGGACTCGATGCCGTGCAGGCAGTCCTGCAGGGAGCTGATCAGCACCTTGCAGCGGTCGTCCGCCGACACCTTCGACTGCTTGATCAGCGAGATGGCGGTCACCAGCGTTTCGATCGCGCTGCCGTAGTCCGCTGCAGAAAGGGGACCGTTAAAAGAAAACAAACAACATTCACAACGGGCACCTGAAACGATGGCACACTCACCCTCGCAGAACAAGCAGTCTTTTCTAAGTTTTGAGTTACAATTACAATTCCACACCAGAAAATATTTGAGGGCGTTTTTTTAATAAGTTATGGGGTGCAGAAAAGGCATTCCCTTTTTTAAGTGGGGCAAAAATATCAAACCTCACCGAGACCCTGAACTGTATTTAGTATTCAGCAGAACCGGTTGACGAGTTGCCTGTAGCGGTGGAAACTGCGTAGGTCTCACTGGAAAAGGCGTGGTGGGTCGAGTTGGAAAATGTGCTGTGATTCTTAAATGATCAGCTGCTTTGGGTTACAAAGCCCTCAGGTGCTTCAACTTCCACGTTTTGGAGCAACCAATGAAATAAATAATATGCATCTCACGTTCTCAAGAAGTCACACACACCTACACATATCCTCAGAAGAGTTAGCACAGGCAGGACTGTGATTGGCCAGCCAGGCACAGGGAGGACTGTGATTGGCCAGCCAGGCACAGGGAGGACTGTGATTGGCCAGCCAGGCACAGGGAGGACTGTGATTGGGCCAGCCAGGCACAGGGAGGACTGTGATTGGGCCAGCCAGGCACAGGGAGGACTGTGATTGGGCCAGCCAGGCACAGGGAGGACTGTGATTGGGCCAGCCAGGCACAGGGAGGACTGTGATTGGGCCAGCCAGGCACCGGGAGGACTGTGATTGGGCCAGCCAGGCACCGGGAGGACTGTGATTGGGCCAGCCAGGCACAGAGAGGATAGTGATTGGCCTGTGTATGTGTGGGCGGGACCCACCTGCGCTGGCGTCGGACACCGCCCGGGAGATGGCGCTGCTGGAGATGGCTCGGTTGCGGTTCATGATCTCCTCGAACTCCGCCTCGCTCAGGGGCGTCCGCGCGGCCTCCATTTCCCTGGGAGGAGAGGGAGAGGAGGAGGAGGAGGAGCGGGAGGTCAGCGATGCCGCGTGCCACTGCTGACGGGGGCTCAACCGCATGAGGGAGGGGGAGGAGGGAGGACGGGAGGGAGAGCAGGAGGATGCAGTGAGGGAACGTGGGTGGGGAACGGGCGGATGGATGTAGAACTCCCGCCGCTTCGGGGGGAAACCGCGTTCCCACCCCCGCGCCTGTTTCGGGAAGGGGAGACGGAAGCCTGGAAGAGGAGGGTAGATGGGACGCGAAAAGCAGGAAGGGGGTGGAGCTGGGTTTAAACGTACCTGCCAGCGGGACCGTACTCCCCCCGGTCATACGGAGGCGGCCGGCCGTAGGGGTCGTTGGGGGGGGGCCCCCGGCTGTCGGAGGAGGGCATGTTGCTGTTTCCGGGCGGGGGGAAGAAGGCGGGGTTGACATGGGGGGCAGGAGGCGGAGCTCCGGGGGGCGGGCCGGGCATGTGGGGGGGCGGGGCCAGGGCAAGGGGCGGGCCGATGGGCCCCGGGGGCCGCGGCGGGAAGGGACCCGGAGGGGGGGGGCCCTGCTGCGGGGGAGGGGGTCCCGGAGGGGGGCCGTAGCCCGGGACGGGGGGCGGGGGGCCGGGCGGGATGGGGCCCATCGGGGGCTGGCCGAACTGGCCCGGGAACATGACGGGGGGCGGGGGGCGGTCGCCGCGGTTCGGCGGCCCTGACATGGGTGGGGGGAGACCCTGTCCTGGGGGAGGGGGCCCGGGTGGACCGGGGGGGCCCGGCGGGCCAGGTGGCGGGCGGGGTGGTCCTTGTAGGCCTCCTGAAAAAGTGAACAAAACACCGTGTGATTTATAACTAAATACAATCTAAATATCTGCTCAAACAGTACAATACGTTGCAATTGTGAGACAAGCTTTCACATTACTCTTGGTTAGCAGAGGTTTCCACCTTGCTCACAAATCCCTTCTTTGCCAGGTCTCAGTCATGAACACTGACATTATCAGAGGCTAGAGATGCCAGCAGGTCTGTGGATGTTCTTCTAGGATCATTTGTGACCATCATTTTTTATTATCCTGGATGAGTTGCCATGGAGGAATTTTGGGAGGCCAGCCAATCCTGGGGAGATTCACCGCCGTTCCAAGCGTTCCCCATTTGGACAAACCGGCTCTCACTGTGGTTCAGTGGAGTCCCAAAGCCTTAGATTATGACTCTGCAACCCTTTCCAGACCGATGCCATACCAAATCTACAAATGTCTCAATTAAAGCGGATCTGCAAAGGAATGTGGGCATTCCTCCACAGTGATGTGAAAGACGGATATCAAATTACAGGAAGCGTTTGGTCGCAGACATTAAAGAAAATAAGGTTCAGTTTGTCAAAGGTAAGAGTCATGCTTCAGAGAGACAAGAGAAGACCCAGCAACACATGCTAACAGTTGGGGCACCAACATTCAGACCTGTACAACTCCGTTGCCTCCAACCACAGACCCTGGATAAGTCTGAAATGTATCGTAGGTAGGTCTCAAAATGTTGGAATGTTCTAGAAACCCAATGCATCCAGTCACCGGTAGTGATTGTTAGATCAGTGTTAGAATCAGAGAAGAGCATTCTAATAACATTCCCAAAAAATGAATCTTAAATGCAGGTAGAAATGGTGGTAAAACACAGTAAGACATAATACACCCTTTCCCAAAAACAGCCCTTGTGGGGTCCAAAGGAGTTTACATCCCCCGAGGTTGAAGAAACCGCACCGGTGACAGCCTTTTTGTGGGGATATTGTTGGGGGAACAGTAAAGGTGAGGTGTGGGGGTGGAGGGCAGACCCTCAATATGGGGGAATAGTAAAGGGGAGGGGCGATGGGGTGTAATGGGGCTTAATGCTCTTAAGGGTCGGAGAGAGGAGGCCGTTTCACCTCTGGGTCGCCAGCTCCCATCTCTGGGCTGGAAGCAATTGAAATTCATGTCCATCAGATGGCCGTCCTGGTGCCTGTGGGGAACGAGCTCGGAGGGCCTCATCCCAGGCCCTGGGGGGAGGAGAAAGGACAGTCAACACCGGCACCCCATCACCCCCCGGCCAGCGGATACACAACGGGGGAGGAGAGAGGGAGAGGGAGGGGGGTGAGGGAGAGAGGGGGAGAGGGGGAAGGGGGGTGAGAGAGAGAAAGAGGGGAAGGGAGAGAGGTGGTGAAGAGAGAGAGAGGGGGAAGGGGGTTGAGAAAGAGAGGGAGAGAGAGAGAGGGGAAGGGAGAGGCAGAAGCACGGGAGGACAGAGAACGAAAGGGAGAGAGGAAGAGGGAGAAAGAGAAAGGTGGAGAGTCAGGGAGAAAAGGACAGAGACGGTGGAGCGAAAGAGAATGAGAGTGAGACAGACTGAGTGAGAAAGAAAGAGTGAGAGAGTGCATTTGCAAATAAAAGAGTGGGAGTGAGGGTGGCGGGGCAGGCAGCATTCGGAGTGGGTGTGGCCATGAGGAGGAGGGAGGACCCCCCCTCCACCCTGCAGGCTGGGAGCGTTCGGGACGGGGCCAAAGCTCACCTGGGAAGTGTGGCGGGGGGCCTCCTGGTCCCACGGGGCCTGGGAACCGGTCGCCTCCGGGGCCGGGGGGGCCAGGGAAACGCCCCCTCCCTCGGCCCAGGGGGAAGCCCCCGCGGGGGCCTATGCCAGGGGGCCCGGCCTTGCCCTCCCCAGACATCTGCCCTGACTGCGTACCTGTGGAGGGGGAGGGGAGGAGTGGCGACACGACAATGGGGTGTTAAAACTACGTTTCCCACAATGCATCAGAACACAAATCAACACAAACGCGGGCACATGCATGCGAGGAGGGCCAAGACCAAAACTCCAATCACACAATGCCTCACAAGGCTAGGGCTGCACCCTGCTCATGCAGGCAATTTATTGCCTACAGAGTGCGTCCCCTTTTTAAAATAAAAATTGAATAAAATCCAATCAGATCGGTTTCCACAATCATTCGGTGCAGAACACGCAAACAGCGGCGGCTTGTTCAGTCACATCAGAGGGGCAAGGAGAACGGACACGTTAAGCTGGCGGTGAGGCTGTGGCATTACTTCTGCATGAAAAGCACTACTGCCCTGTCGCAGCAGTAAGGGCTGGGTGCTGCACACTGCTGCCCTGTCGTAGCAGTAAGGGCTGGGTGCTGCACACTGCTGCCCTGTCGCAGCAGTAAGGGCTGGGTGCTGCACACTGCTGCCCTGTCACAGCAGTAAGGGCTGGGCGCTGCACACTGCTGCCCTGTCGCAGCAGTAAGGGCTGGGTGCTGCACACTGCTGCCCTGTCGCAGCATAAGGGCTGGGTGCTGCACACTGCTGCCCTGTCGCAGCGGTAAGGGCTGGGTGCTGCACACTGCTGCCCTGTCGCAGCAGTAAGGGCTGGGTGCTGCACACTGCTGCCCTATCGCAGCAGTAAGGGCTGGGTGCTGCACACTGCTGCCCTGTCGCAGCGGTAAGGGCTGGGTGCTGCACACTGCTGCCCAGTGGCAGGGCTGCGTTCCTCCGTGCCACGCATGCAACGCCGCACCGCGCTGAGCTTGCACTGCCGCGCCACATACTTTTGCGGGACTGCATTTCGAACTGACTGAGGGACTGCTTGCTGCAGGGCGTGACGATGGGGTTCTGCCCGTGCAGCTCCCGCTTGGACAGCAGCTCCAGAAGCTTCCGGGAGGACGCCTCCGACCCCACGCAGACCAGAGCGAACCTGGGGGGGGGGGGGGGGTTCACACACGTGGGGGTTAGACACACTGCTGCAGGAGGGTTAGACACCATAATACAGGAGGTTCAGAGAGTATTTTACATCATCCAGGCCACACAGTACTACAGGAGAGCTGGCGACTATTTTACACTCTGCAGTGCACACAGTACTACAGGAGAGCCAGTAACTATTTTACACCTTATAGGTCAGACAGTACAACAGGAGAGCCAATAACTATTTTACGCCTCATAGGCTAGACAGTACGACCCAGTGACTATTCTACACCATATAGGCCACACAGTACTACAGGAGAGCCAGTATTTTGCCCGGATCAGGCAGGACAGCCTCACCCTTTTGATTGGCCGTTGGCTCGGTTCTCAAAGAACTTGATCTCCAACACATCATTAATCCCGACAGAGCGAATGGCGTCCGTCAAATCCTCATCAGTCGTCCACTGGAAGAAAGAACAAAAAAAAGAAAAAGAAAAAAGAAACGGGCTCAATATTATAACCGATGATAAAAAAGACCCTATAAAGCAGGGATCATCAACTCCGGTCCTTGATTCTAAACCCTGGCTGGGTAATTACTGCTAATGACTGTCTTCATACCCAACTACCAGGTAAAGGGAGGGTGGAAAACCAGCAGTTTCTCAGCCCTCGAGGACCGTGATTTGCCAATCCCCGTTTCAAAGAAAGCAGACCAGGAGGGTCGGACGGCGATGTAGGCCCAGTGAGAGACCTGGGACGCACCCACGTCAGGTTGCCGATGTACAGGGCGATCCTCTTGCCCGTGTAGGTGTAGACCACGTTGGGCGGGGCGCCCTTGCCCCCGTCCCCGCCGGCCGTGGGCAGGGCGTCCAGGTAGTCCCGGTCCTCCGGGGCGTCCCCGTTGTTGGCGGAGGGCGAGATGACGTCATCGTAGAGGTCGATCTGCTCGTGGACGTTGTACTCGGCCTCCTGTACGACAGAGAGCACGGCGAAAGATCAACAAGGCCGTTTAAAACCCCCACCCGGACTCGTGAACCCAGAGGGGAAGACACACACACCATAAATAACACCATCTCCAAGCTACCGAACTTTCCCCCCAAGAGCAGCCAAGGCGATCACACCTCGAACAGACACCACGGTAAACAGGCCAGCCCTAGGGTGTGAAATCAACACCAGCCACCAGCAGGTAAATTTAAAATAACAGCCAGCTACATAAACGGACAGCAAGAGTGTCCATACCAGATTCTGCTCGGTGCAAAATGTAAAAGGACCGAGAAGCAGTAGCCTGCTTCTAAGTTTGTTCAGATCAGACTGGAGTCGTATATGTAATTGCTTTGAATTGATCTTGCCTGAGGCAACTGGGCCAACCGAGAGGACCAGAAGGCAGGCTTTGAGATAATTTCATAGGTGCAAATACACCAGACAAGCACAGAAAAGAACAGAAAAGTATTTTGACCCAGGACTAGTTCAGTTTCACAGTATTGATACACCTCACCACCACCTCCACCCAACTGAACAAATATAGCGAGAGGTCCATGGGGGACGTGGTGGATGGAAAGGTGGCTCTGCACACAGGGTGCTGGGGGGAATAGACCCATATTCAGCTCAGAGCCCTGGAGGCCAGCACCCTCTCTCCCCCAGGGGCAGCTGACAGGCAGCAGCAGTCCCCAGAGACCCCCCCCCACCCCCACCCCCACCCCCACCCACCTCCAGGGGACACCCCATCCCGTCATCTCAGTCATTGCTGGCTGGGCTCCAGGCGAGCGTCGGTTTTTACAGTCCGTGAGCCAATCGCGGAGCGCCAGGGGCGCCCCTGAGCCAGCTCTCAAACCTGTCCCCACCCGACCCCACCTGGCATGCGGGGTGAACTGGGAGCACCATTCCGAGGTGCAGCCCACAGCGGAGAATCCTGGCTTTCCGCGCACAGTGACAGATGAGTTGAACTAGGCAATGGGGGGCGGGGGGGGTGAGCGGATTGGGTTTGCTTTGCCGGAGAAGCGCTGCAATCGGCAATGGATTAAATTCTACATGCGGCGCGCTAACGGGAGTGTCCGATGGCGCTCTGCCCCCCCCAGTGCAAGGGCGCTGGGTGAGGGGAGCTGCCCTCGTTTATAATCAGCCGATTGGTGGACGCAAGAAAACAAATCCCTTTAGGGATGTGAAGTAGAAGAGTGGAAAGATCCAGGTTGAGAAAGTGAAAGTAATTTGTTACAATCACCTGAATTTGCAGGGAATGTACTTATTTGGAATGCACCTTTGCTTTTTAAAAACAAATCCCAAAAAAACTTAGGAGCTTGTTTCAATGGAAATGTAGCAAGCTTTTATCCAAAAACTAGCTAGCACTGATGCGTTAGCATAAAACTTCATGGGATGTGTTTACAGAGACAGAGCAGGTAGTGAAACCTGACTGGGTACCAATCCCCCCCAATCTCACACCTCTAATCGTATAACGGAAACCTTACTTGCTTATCTGCAAGTGAGAACATTGAGTACACACACACACACACACACACACACACACACACACACACACACACACACACACACACACACACACACACACATACATACATACAATGACAGTGACAGAACAGGAGTGACTACTGGGGACACTACTGAGAGCATACCAGTAAAAGTGAACGGAACGCACAGAGAACCTTAATTTAGCTAGTTAGGTTGACTAATACTGATAAATAATACATTAGATCATCGTCGTGAAATGTTCTCGCAAATTATATCATCTGTTACATTAACATGTTGTATTAGTGTCAGCTCGTCCATCAAGAGCAAAATCCCTGTGATGCTGAAAACGTCAATACTACCTAACTTACGTCTCAGTGACGCTTGGAACATGAGTAAAAATATATTAGCTAACGTTAGCCAAGTTACATATATCTTAAATAAAACGAAACTCGCTAATCTACCCGTGTTAAATAGCAAACGTCGCCTAGCTAAAGTTAGTGGCCTAAAAGAGCCCCATTAATTTAGCATTAGCCAGCGAAACACGGACTACCGTAATCAAGTAAGGCCCCGCCCGCCTCGTTCAACAACAAACATACACACCGACCCAGCGCACCAAATACGCTCTTTTAAATACACTTGTAACAAATGCCAGATGAAGCAATTCAGCAGACATAAATGTTGCCACGCGACAATACATTTCTAAAATGATCTGCCGATAGACTCCCAGGAGGTCCGTATCCCGCTCCACAGACACGCCACAAATCCACTGCATCAGTTTTATGCTGCTCTTTCCCGTGCAAATCTGAGACACGCAGTCGTTTCTCGCCATGCAAAAACGACACCTGCACTCACGCGAGCATAAACCCACGGACGGCGTAAATAATTAATAAATGTTGCTCGCTACCTGCGTGAACTCTTCTTCCACATCAGCGTAAATGTCGATGTGATCCACGCCGTCGGCCATTTTCAACTCGGCCTCCTCCTCCTCTAACTAAATTCTTTCGGG
Organism: Conger conger; assembly: GCF_963514075.1. NCBI lineage: Eukaryota > Metazoa > Chordata > Actinopteri > Anguilliformes > Congridae > Conger > Conger conger. The sequence continues at coordinate 16,329,595 of NC_083778.1, forward strand.
GAAGAAAACATCAGATCGGAAAATACAACACGTCACTTCCGGGAGTCTGAATACACGCCACAACCAATTCTGTGGTTACAACTCAGTCATCAGTCGGGGAAGTTAAAACCACATAACTTTTCTCATAATAATAATAATAATAATAATAATAATAATAATAATAATAATAATCTTAGCAGTTATGACACTTTTTATGTAATATTTGATCAGGTGGACCCTTATTATTATTCTATATTATTATTTTATTCTATACAAAAATAATCCTGGTCTATTCGTGTATGAATAGTTTTCAGTGATATTCTCATCTCAATGTTAGATCAAAAGCAAGTTGGAAGCGCTGTTTAACAATACACCATTTAAGAAAACGCTCCGCAGATAAATTATGAGATTTTCCCTAGAAAACTCAATTCAGGGATAAAATTAATCCGTGTCTGTAAAACCAGCCAGGAATTGATCAATTTAACGTTTCACCATCTTTCTCAAAGAAGTTTCTTTGCAAGGTGTGATGATGATTTCAATATTAAAATTGTGAATCTTGCTTGAAAGGTTCTGGGAAGCAAATGCCCCTACTTTCAATTAATGTTTTTATTTTTAAATCAGTATTTTGCACCAACTATGAGCTGCTTTTAAATGAGAAAGATGAGGATAAATCCCCCAATTCTGCCTAGATTATTTATATGGAGAGAAGTGCATGTGCTTCTAAAAATTACCCTTCATAGCTACTCATGACAGGTATGACCCCCTTTTTGACATGTTTGTAACAGTCATAAGATTTCCAGGCGTGCATATGTATGTATATATGTACAGTAAATCCTCAAATTGTGTCCGGGATTCTATTTGAAACCGGGCCTCGGATAATAGCCGGGGGCGTGGCCGATTTGGACAAATAAAGGCCGGCCCCCAAATACAAGCCGGGTTAATATTGCCTACCAGTAGTGCCTACCATCAGTCCATGAGCACTAGAAGACATTGTTTCGATTTAACTCAATGAAATAAACGAGATCTTCTTAATATTTTATATTGTTGGTTGGTTTAATACTGTTGCCAATGAAAAGTCGTTGTCCTACACCATGGGTCTCCAACACGTTGCTCTCAAGCTACCAGTCGCTTGCCGCCCCCTTCTAAGTAGCTTGCCAAAGGCTGAAGCAGTATACATTTGAACACAATTGTTGCCGCGAGGCATTCCAGCCTACGAATTTAATAAAAAGTAAATTAGGCAAAATTAAAAATTAACTCAATTTAGGCTACTTGGCTACGCAATAAGGTTTCCATGTATTTACAGCACAGCGCACGTTCAATGAATGAATGAAAGTGGCTGCCTTGGCTCGCAATAAGCAGACGGGTGGAAATCCCGACACTCTTTCAACTACATAAAACTTAACAGTGAACCACCAAATAGCCCCCAGATTTCAGTGCCCATCAGTCCCAACATTTAGCAATAGAATCAAACAGTCCAAAAGTAAATTAAATCCCAAACCAAAGCGAAAATCTTTTGATAGCCTACCGGTATGCTGCTCCAAATGAAACGCATGGCTCACAATAAAACGCACTTTAGGGAAAAAAGATCCTTAACTTTCTGTTATCTACGCTAATTTGTTATTGTTCATGAAGGCGTGTCTGGCAAGTTGTTATTTTATGGATTCTGCACTTGCATGTGATTTATTGTGTTTGAGAATATTTGCAATAAACTAAGTCTGTTAAGACTGACACTATGACTTACCGAACGGTGTTTCCTGATTAGCCTACACTAATTGATTTCTGAACAGTTACAGGAACAGTCTTGGCCCACTTCAAGTATGGCCTTTTATTTCATTTCTAATAAAATTCTACAACAGAAGCCTAATAAGAAATAAAGGCCTGCCTCGAATACAAGCCTGCCCCAAATAAAGGCCTGTGCTTTGTGCAGCCTAAGTAAATAAAAGACCCCGGACACAATTTGAGGATTTACGGTATGTATGTGTGGTGGCTAGTTCGCAATAGAAAACAGCAGATTTCAGTCTTCGAAACGCCTTCCTCGCTTACCAGTAAATTGCCACTTCCTTGCAAATGGTATTTTTGTATAATTATAGCCGCTTGTAAATCAACATGTTCGGATAAACGTTTATCCTTGGAAGTATGAACTTCCTGTTCATTGCGGCCGGTAGCCATCATCTCGGCTCTGTAAAGTAGCGCCATTGTGCGTCTTCCTGGACAGGTGGCTTCGCAGCAGAACTGAGGAAGTTTATAAAAAAAACAAAATGCCTTGCCACAATCAAAACTCTCATTTGAACCAGTAAAAAGTGTGAATCAGATTTTTATTTTTCCTGGTTGGCAGTAACTGTGTACATTAGACGTACTGCTTCACTGGGTGCCCGTTTGTGCAGAAACAAACATCATGTCTTACACACAATCTTGCATCGCGCATTTATTTGCGGAGTCGTGCCAGTATGGGCTTTGCAGAGGGAGGAAGCTGACCAAAAATGTATTACACCAACCTCATAATCACAGATTGCAACAACAGCATTTAGGCCATTACCATTGCAACAGATTCGTCACAGTTCACGACAAGGTTCTAGCGGACAGATTTGCATGTGGCAAGACACAAACGAAATAATGGCTTTCAGAAGTGTCTGTTCAGTTCATTGTGAATAGAGACCGCTGAACTGAATAAATAATCTTCAACCTTTGCCGTGGTTTGGGCAGGTCAAACATTCTCCACAGAATAAAAGCAAATGAGAGCTCACCATGTTCACCATCTGTACTGGCCTCTCACTGTCCCCTGATGAATCAAATGACACGTTTAATCATCAAGAAAAAAACAAAAGACATTAAAATAATTTAAAATTTGTGCTTTATACATTAACCTGTAGAAACACGTAAACAGTTCTGAAACTGTGGCACTGAACATAGAGTGGAAGTCCCCCTCCCCCCCTCCCCCCGACACTTTACAATAAACTACATTTCCCATGAACCCCGTTCTCCAACAAGGCAGTGCAAGCAATGGTGACCAGACCAAAAAAAATGTAATTACAAAATGTAAACTTTATAAAATTCAAAATAAATTAACCTTGGATAATTACACCTGGCTCTGTTTTTGAGGCCAACTCAATTTGAAGCTGGAAAATGGGTTCATACCAAGTGACACTTAAATACTTCTGTGACCTGTGTATACAGAACGACACAGTGGGCAACAAACTTTTGAATGGGGCCCCTAAACATTTCTGTGAACAAAATTCCGATTCAGGACGTAACAAACTTGCTATTTTTTTGTAACTTGTACAAACTAAACATGAGGCAACCCAAACTGGGATTCAGTAACTCTTGCAGGCATTCCCAAAAATATTTGGTCCAGAAAAAAATCAGTCATCAGTAGGGCAAGTAATTGCAATGCTCCCAAACAAACTAGTAATTTTTGACCAAATGACTGGCAAAGACATCTTACAAACTGGCATACATTACCCCTCTGCTTATTCAGAAGCAATACAGATATACATTGTGGGTAATATTATTTAAATGGATGGGCTTTTATCAATGGAATATAACTTCCAGGTTCTCCAGAGTGCTTTTCAGACTTGAACATCGGCCCCGAAACAGAACTTTGCTTGTTTCCGCAAACCACTCAAAATGCAACAACACTAAATTGCTTGTGATTCAGCACTTGTGACCTACAGTAGCCAATCAAATTCTACGACATGTAAACATTTAGACTCACTCAGCGGCTCTACCTGGACTGGTTTAGAGTGAGCACGGCGACGGGAAGTGAACAGTGTTGATTGTACATTATCGCCCCTCTCACACGCTTACATTGTCCTTGTGCTCCATTGCATGCGAGGACTTTTTCCTCCACACATTTCCAGTTGTCCCAGTATACGGCAAAAACACATGACTTTAAAGTCCTGCTTTAAGTCCTCCAGTCATTTAGACATTTAAAATGGACTTCAGTAGGAGGTTTAAAAACTTTCCTTTAAAAAAAAAAAAGAAAAAAAAAGTTTTCGTTTCAGAAACACTGGAGAAAGTGCATTTCCGCTCCGTCTTTAGCGTTCAAACGACTTCACAGTTGAGACCAATAATCCCGCACAGTGCAATGCAGCTCAGTAGGGTGATCAAGCCCAATCACCACAGGCCGCCAGGTGACACCCGGGCTGTAACGTCCTCCCGGTGCCTTGGATCTCGCCGCTCCATGTAATGGCAGAATCGCATGCTTTTTTAAAAAAACCAGATCCGCGGGCAGTGACGAGGACTAGGCCTCAAAGCCTGTCTCGGCTCCCTGTAAAATGTGCTGGCAAGAACTACTCCAGGCAACTCAACACCAGCGCCCTCCTGCGGTGAAGGAACATCGGACGGACAGATTCAAGGCACGGAAGGGCACAGCTCATTCGTCCATTCCCCACAGAAACTGCGTCTTTTACGGGCACCATTTTGCGTCTCCAGCACACTTTCTGGACGTTGCGTGTTTCGGGTCGACGGAGGCGCAGGGAAAAGACGAGGGTCCTGATGTCTTACAGTACCATCCCGGGAAAGAAGGAGACGCAGGAGCCAAGATGGCTGCCGCTCGACTGCAGATTTTCACTGCAGGATCAGCGTAGCGCTTGAGGGGGCAGTGAAAGAAGAGTCAAAGGACCATGGCTTCCTGGAAAGTGTCAATCCATCTGACGGAAGGAAAACATACAAAAACAAAACATTAATACATAATATTCAGGCCTATAAAATCACTTTTCAGTTATTTTATTTTAGCAGACATAGTATTATTTGGTTTATAGTTTAAATGTTCACTGGACACACATTTTGGTCATTCTGCCATATTGCATATTGCATAACCTGAACTAGCCTATGTCCAGGTGCACACCCCCCCCACCGAAGCAAAGGGACTACATTTCCCAGCATACCTCTGGGCCGTCTGCACATCCTCGGCCTTGAAGATGTAGAAGAGCGTGTTTTTGTGGTAGAGCTTGAACTGCAGTTTCTGCGCCTCGCCCGACTTCTCCTCCCTGAGGAAGAACCCCAGCAGCGGCTGGCTCTCCAGGGCCGCGACGTCCTGGAGAAGACCATGAGACAGGAAGTGACATCATGAGCTATACAGGAAATTAAATGTAAACGCACGGGACTGGGGTTTGAAGGGAGGGAACGTGGCGCACCTCGCTGGCGGCGTACGTGTACAGGACTTTGTTCTTGATGACGAACCACAGCTTCTTCCACTGCTTCTTGGTGCCCTTTGACCTCAGCAGGTACCCACTCATGGACGAGTTCTCCGTGTTCGCCGTTACCTGGACACCAAACATTAATTTTGTGATGCATGTTACACGATAAAACACCATTATTATGGATTAAATTAAATTGACCAAAGGTAAAACTGACTCCGTACTGCCTCCCACGATAAATGGTTGACATTTCGTGGTTCACCGCACAATGTTACGAATGATAAATTCATCAGCACAATAGGTTTGTGGATGTCAGCAACCGCTGGGGTCTGTCCGTCACCTCTTTGAGCGCAGCCGGGATCTTCTTCTGTTTTCTCGTTTGGCTGAGGACAGAGGAGAAGGACCCAGAGACGAACTTCCCACCCGGGGAAGATTCAAGCAGGTCACCTGGTGAAAAACGTAACAGCATGTTGGGTCACAAGCATGCAAACAGTTGTGAGTATGCCAACTGATATTGGACACAGAGGCGCTAATGCTAATGGCTATGAGTACACTCACAGACACTGGACACAGGGGGTGCTAATGCTAACAGCTGTGAGTACACTCACAGACACTGGACACAGGGGGTGCTAATGCTAACGGCTGTGAGTACACTCACTGATATTAGACACAGGGGAGCTAATGCTAATGGCTGTGAGTACGCTGATATTGGACACAGGGGCGCTAATGCTAATGGCTATTAGTAAGCTCAGTGACATTGGACATAGGCTCGCTAATGCTAACGCCTATTCGTTATCTCACTGATAGTGGACACAAGGGCACCAATGCTAACGGCTTCGCTGCAGTTTGGCCGTCAGGAACAGAAGAGGAGGGAGCCTTACTCTTGCGCTGGAGCTTCGGAAAGCAGTGGTCGCAGACGCGGGCAGGCTGGTTCTTTAGGTACTCCAGGTAGTGCTTGTGTGTGGAGCAAGCCTGGCACACCACCTGACCACGCACACACACACACACACACACAGACAAAGCGAAGCCGGTTTAGACCGAAAATCCTCACGTTTCCAGAGGGCTCGTGACCGCGGGGCCCGTCCGCACACGGCGCCTCACCTTGCCGCACGCTCGGCAGTGGTGCCGCCTCCAGGTGAGCGTGAACTCGCAGGTGCAGATCATGCACATGGTGGCCCGCAGGTCCGGGATCCAGATCGGGGCCTTGGAGCCCAGGGGGGCCCCACTGTCCAAGCACACCCCGCCCACCTGCAGAGAGGGAGACACGTCTGTGATGCCAATATGCCCGCTGGCCACACATTCCCATCCTCGTATCGTGATTACAATACGGTTGGTGCACGTTGGTTCATGGTAGAATAGCGGCTGGGAGTAAGAGACTAGGACAGTGGCCTCCAACTCTGGTCCTGGAGAGTTTAGGGTGGGTCTGCTGGTTTTTGTTTTCACCTTAAAATCAGCACCCCGTTGAGACCCAGGTAACCAGGTGAGGTGAGTTAACTGTGTAATCAAGTGCTCAAATTGATGAATTAAGTGGAGAGTAACAACGAAAACCAGCACACCCTGTAGCTCACAAGGACCAGTGTTGGGGACTACTGGACTAGGAACTACTCAAGTCAAAGACATGCTCGTTCAATCGTCAAAGGATGGCCAATACACTTGAACCGAACTGACAGGAGCCACAGATTCACTGGATGTGTGTGCAGGTAAACGGTTCATTGTGGATTTCTACAGTTATTGTACAGAGTTACAGAGTTACAGAGTTATTGGACGACATGCCAACCGTTGCCGTAATTCTGTGTGGGAATACACAGGTGGGCGACTGGCAGGAACGTTGTCAGTACCTCTTCCTGGCTCTTGCTGGAGATGAAGGTGATCTTCTTCCTGGTGTGGTCGTCGATGGCCCGGGAGATGGCCTCCAGCCAAGCCTCCCGCTCTGTGGCAGAGCTACCCGAGAAAAACACACACCGTACCGGCATTAGGGGTGACATTAGCTCAGGGGGTAAGAACGGTCATCTGGCAGTCGCAAGGTTACCCGTTCAATCCCACGCCCCGGGGTGTGTTGAAGTGACCCTGAGCAAGACACCGAACCCACAATTGCTCCCAAGCTGATTGGTACCTTGCATGACAGCCTATCACCATTGGTGCGAGTGTGTGTGTGAATGGATGAATGAGAGGATGCCTTTTGATAAAAGCGCCATATAAATGTAGCCCATTTACCAGTATCACTGCTTGAGACCCGGGCCGGAGACTTTAACTTTAACCCGCTCCTCATAGCCTGAGCTTTTTACAATCGTGTTTGTACAATTGTTGGAGTTTATTGGATGCACAGGTTAGCATCTGGTGTGTGTTTATATTCTGTGGTATCACCATGGTTTTGAATACAGAGCAGAGCATCTATTGTGAGTGTCTAATCTATGGCACAGGTGTCGAACACCGGTCCTGGAGGGCCGCAGTGTCTGCTGGTTTTTGGGTTGTTCTCTGCACCCGTGGTTCATTCAAGTCATCGATTGGCTACAGAATCCACACACCTTCTTCCCCACAAAAACATGCAGATACTGCGGCCCCCTGGGAATTCTGTTTGACAACCCTGATCTATGGTATCACCATGTTTTGGTATATGGATCTGGGTATCGAGTGCAAATTATATTCTGTGGTATCACCATGTTTTGGTATATGGAGCTGGGTATCTAGTGCGAGTTATATTCTGTGGTATCACCATGTTTTGGTATATGGAGCTGGGTATCTAGTGCGAGTTATATTCTGTGGTATCACCATGTTTTGGTATATGGAGCTGGGTATCTAGTGCGAGTTATATTCGGCGGTGCCCCCTCTCGCCCCAGCCCATCCCTCACCTGGCGGACAGGATGAAGGAGCGTTCCACGCTCTCGATGTTCAGCTCGTTCTGGTACGCCTCCTGGCTCGGCTTGCTCACCTGCACGGGGGAGAAACGGCAGCCAATCAGGGTGCGTCCTCATCCTCGCATTCACACAGACACAATACTGCCAGTCAGGCTGGATGTTAGGGTTGGTGTGAAGACCTGCCGGATGGTAGATCTCCAGGAACAAGGAGATCTACTTACCTTCATCCCAGCCAGAGACAGCATGCTGTTGAGTTTAAATTGCCCTGATTGGACTGGCGTGGTGTAGAGCAAGGCGTCATTAAACTGGAGGGGGGGGGGGGGGGGAGGAGAGGTCAGGCAAGCCAGGTCACACATAAAGACACACACACACACATAAATGCACACACTCAAAAATATAAGAAAGCCAAACCGTGGAATTATGCAGAATTAATTGTGTTTCATAAAGTGCAATCTATTCAAGAGAGTATATCTGAACCGAGACATACAATGACAGGCAAGATACAGAAGAATACGCCGGAAACCCTGAGAAATTCCCGGGGCGGCTTACCAGGAAGAACATCCGCGGCTGCATGACCTTGCGGGACAGCTTCCGAAGAGTGCCTTCCTTCAGGAACACCTGTCAATCAAGACAAACCACTGACCACCACAGAAACCCTCTGCATTTCCACTTAAAGCATCAGTCAAGAGTTTGTCAAGCAACCGTTACACAACACGGTGCATTCATACCATTCCAACTCCGACCTGATTCTTATCAATACTAAAAACCCGTAAACACCGGTAAATTCATACAGATTACATATTTTTTTCAAAACTCCTTTAAAATGACTGTGTCTTGCCAATCAATACGTTTAGTTTTCTGAGACCTTTTTCATGTTTTCAGATTTTTGGCACCAATCAGGATTGACATTACATACACCCAGAGCCGGGCCTGTTCCAAATAAAGGCTGACTGACTGGCTGACTGGCTGACTGGCTGACTGGCTGACTGGCTGACTGGCTGACTGGCTGACTGGCTGACTGAATGGCTGACTGACTGGTTGGCCAATTTTCCGATTGACAGACGCAGGGCCTGGACTCACTCTGCCGGGCTGGACGATCTCGTGATGTCCGTTCAGACTGTACTGGATCTGCATCAGCTTCTGGAAATTATCCTGGGTGGGGAGAGGGAGAGGGAGAGGGAGAGGGAGAGAGGAGAGAGAGAGAGAGAGAGAGAGAGAGAGAGAGAGAGAGAGAGAGAGAGAGCGAGAGAGAGAGGCTCTGGGATTAGTTATTAGGGTCTGAATTCTAGTGAATCTGATTACACGTGATTCAGACCTGGCTCAAATATGTAGTTGCTTTCGATTCAAATATTTTTTGATGCTCTGCTGAGCTTGTCTGGTGTATTGGAGCCTGTGAGGTACTCTCAAAAAGTGCAAAACCCCACCTTCTGGTCCTCTTGGCCCAATTGCACCAGGCAGGATCAATCAAGCACAGAAAACTATTTGAATCCGAAACAATTACATATTTGACCCAGGTCTGATGCAATTCATCTGTGTGAACTGAGAGGGAGTCAGGCAGAGCTTTAATGAAACCACAGACTCAGTGACAGGAGGGAAGCAGAAAGGATTAACGAGACGAGAGAGAGAGGAGTGTAGATCAGAGAGTGGTGAAGGAGACGGTGATCTCACCCCCTGTTTCATGATGTCATTGGCATGGTTGGCCACCTCCTTCACTATGGAGAGTGCAGCTGTGGGAACAGAGAAAATAGAACACTGACACCCTGCAACACTGACACCCTGCAACACTGACACCCTGCAACACTGACACCCTGCAACACTGACTCACTGTCACACTGACACCCTGCAACACTGACACCCTGCAACACTGACACCCTGCAACACTGACTCACTGTCACACTGACACCCTGCAACACTGACACCCTGCAACACTGACACCCTGCAACACTGACACCCTGCAACACTGACTCACTGTCACACTGACACCCTGCAACACTGACTCCCTCCAACACTGACACCCTGCAACACTGACACCCTGCAACAACGACTCCCTGCAACAACGACTCCCTGCAACAACGACTCCCTGCAACAACGACTCCCTGCAACAACGACTCCCTGCAACAACGACTCCCTGCAACAACGACTCCCTGCAACAACGACTCCCTGCAACACTCTCCGTAATTCTCTGTCACACTGACGCTCGCTAACACTGACTCACCGTGGAACAGTGTCTCGAGCACTCCAACCCTGGCACTATCAGCAGCATTCCAGTGTGTCAAGGCCACACTGGTGTCACGGGCAAACTCAGCGTTTTAACAGCGACACTATGGACAAACTCGCTCTCAGCAGTTCCACAACAGAGCCACTCACAGGAAGTGGCGTGACCATCTCATGGCAAGTCACATGACCTGGCATTTCACTATTCACGTGCTATGTGGACAAATGGAAGAATATGACATCATCACACAATTTCCTGTTCCACAACGTCAGCGCAGTTCAGATGACCGCAGGGCTTCCTTTACCTTGTGTGTCTTTGTAATCCGAAGATTCTTCCGGAAGCTTCTTTAAATAATCTGAAGAGAGAGAAACGGATAGATTGCACAACCTTTTGGGTTTCTTTCCGGGAACCTAGATCAAAAACCCACCAATCGCAGTTATGTACCACCAGAAACAGGTATTCACCCATAATATACCAGCATATAAACATTAATCACCATCTAGGTACAAATTACAAATGGAGTGATACATCTGTGATTTTATCTGGCTCTGTACAAGGTTGCTGGAGTTAGTAAAGTAAAAATCTTTTAACACAGTAAAACATACAGTCCTGTGCAAAAGTCTTAGGCACCTGTATAACACTCTGTACAAACAAGATTCTTTCAAAAATAATTCAATGAAAAGTCCTAAATAAACGTACTATACATTTTACATTACATTTGAGTAATTTGGCAGAACAGTTAAAAACTGAATCAAATCAATATTTTTTGTGACCACCCTTTGGTTAAAACTGCACCACTTCTCTGAGATATGGAACTGCAGGACAGCGGTGGCTAAGACAATCAGCAGGGAGGTTGTTCCAAGCATGTTGGAGAACTTGCCACAGTTCTTCTGGTTGGTTCCTTGCTTCTGATCACAGACAGCCTTGATCAGGTTTTTATGTAAAAAGTAATAAATTGCTCACAGTAATATGTTACTTTTCAAAATAAATACAAAAATGTCTCCGTAAAATTAAATCTTTGGGAAAATTTATATTTAGAAATCTCAAAAGTGTTCTTTTATACATGAAAAAACAACAACATATATATAATAAAGTCTAGGGTGCCTAAGACTGCACAGTACTGTACATTTGATGTTACGATGATTACTTCCCAGTATCAGACATGTAACCCAAATCAGGAGAATTTGTACACAACAGGTACAGTACACAATGACATCATGATATTTGATATTCCTCCAGTCTCCACTGAGAGGCAGTGTGCTTCATCCTGATAAATATGGCAGTGAGTGAAACGGCTATTTGCACTGATAAAACTGTTGACATGAGTCTAAGATCAACCTATTCAGAAGCAGCTGTACTGATTATGAAATCATAAGAAGAACTAGGAACGACTCACTGGACTCGTGAACAAATCTCAGCATGGAAATATGGGGCAGCATGTAGCCTCGTGGCTAAGGTGCACGACTGCGAACCAGAAGGTTGGTGGGTCAAACCCTGGTGTAGCCACAATAAGACCTTTGAGACCTTTGAGTAAGGCCCTTAACCCCACATTCCTCACGGGGGGGGGGGGGGGGGGGGGGTTGTCCCCTGCCTAGTCAAATCAACTGTCACGTTCGAAAAATAAAGCTAAATAACAATAAATATTGTGATGTACTGTAGCCCGCATATGATGCAGTGGACAGCGGGTGGCTCGCTGGCGCCCTCTACCTGTGAGCAGCAGCTGGTACTGCGGAATCCTCTGGACCGGTTTCAACAGGTAGTGCTTCAGAGCCAGGCTGGCACAGCGGGGACTCATCTGCAACAAGCACGTTACGCACGTTACGCACGTTACACACACACACACACACACACACACACACACACACACACACACACACACACACACACACACACAAGCGTTACACACGCAGAAACACACATTAAGCATGCACAGACACACACAGGGGTGACATTGGCTCAGGCGGTAAGAGCAGTCGTCTGGCAGTCGGAGGGTTGCCGGTTCATTACATTACATTACATCAATGGCATTTGGCAGATGCTCTTATCCAGAGCGACGTACAACAAAGTGCATTGCCATAACCAGGGATAAGTGCGCTGAAAGACCCTAGAGGGAAGTACAATTTCAACTGCTACCTGTACAACAAAGATAAGGACAAGGGCCTATTTGAATTATAATTATTATAATTTTTTTTTTAACAAACAAATAAACAAAGCAAAAGTGACCAAACTTAACTAGCCAAACACTGCTTACCTAGCCAACTAAAAGTACCGATACACAAAAAAGTTAATCACAGAAAGACAACATTTAAGGTTCACAGGGAGGTAGGGAGGGACGGGGAGAGGTGCTGCTTGAAGAGGTGCTTCTTCAGTTTGCACTTCAAGGTGGGTTCGATCCCCCACCCTGGATGCGTCGAAGTGTCCCTGAGCAAGACACCAAACCCCTAATTGCTCTTGAAAAGCTGGCCTTGCATGGCAGCTAATCGCTGTTGGTGTGTGAGTGTGTGTATGAATAGGTAAATGAGAAGCATCAATTGTCCAGCGCTTTGGATAAACGCGCTATATAATATAAACGCCAACCATTTCCAATTTACCATTTACACGCATGCACGCACACACACACACACACACACGCACACACACACACACAGTGTAATAACACCTGTTCTGTAAATACTTCCTGTTCAGCTGATTGAGCAAAGCAGCAGTTTATCAGAAGTCATTCTGTGTGGGCATTCCAGGAAGGCATTCTGAAATATCACTGTGTGAGGAAATTGTGGTCATTGTTCCGTTTGGTGCTGTGGCTAAGATTGTGTTTGTGTCTCAACTCCATGATTACACAAGCAAGCTCTGATTTACCCTGGGAACATCACAGGAAGTAACTCGTTATTGTACACATGCATTCGCATGGCCACACACCCACACACACACACACGCACACAAACACAAACGCATATGCATATGCACACAAACACACACACACACACACACACACAAACGCATATGCATATGCACACAAACACACACACACACACACAAACACAAACGCATATGCATATGCACACAAACACACACACACACACACACACAAACGCATATGCATATGCATATGCACACAAACACACACACACACACACACACACAAACGCATATGCATATGCACACAAACACAAACACACACACACACACACAAACACACGCATATGCACACGCGCACACGCATATGCATATGCATATGCACACAAACACAAACACACACACACACACACACACACACACACACACATGCATACGCACACACACACACACACAAAAAAAACCTGACATACAATCACCCAAGAGACTCAGCAGTGAGTCTGCTGCTTCATTGGACACACTCACACACAGTTGTTTTGGCTACCTGGTGAGGACACACACACACACACACACAATTGTTTTTGCTACCTGGTGAGGATACACACACATGCAAGCACGCACACACAGTTGTTTTGGCTACCTGGTGAGGACACACACAATTGTTTTTGCTAACTGGTGAGGACACACACACACGCACACACGCACACACTCACACTCACACACTCACACACTCACACACAATTGTTTTTGCTACCTGGTGAGGACACTCACTCGCTCGCTCGCTCACTCGCACACGCTCACGCACACGCTCACGCTCACGCACACGCTCACGCACACGCTCACGCTCACGCTCACGCTCACGCTCACACTCACACACACCTCAAAGTCGCGCACGGCCGCGGCGAAGCCCGGGTTCTTGCGGCACTGCTCGTCCAGGAGGGCCACGTTGTGGTCGAACTCGCGGATGTAGGTGGAGTACATCTTCAGGTACGGACCCTTCTTCACAAAGATGTCCGCCAGGCACTGCTGGTCATCCCTGGCCCACCGAGAGGGGGAGGGAGAGGGAAAAATGTGTCTTTATTAGTTTCCAAAAATGTCTTTTACATTTTAAAATATTCACCTTTAAAATCTGTAGAAACGCTGCAAACATACAGATTGTTTGACACACACTTACAAAAAAACTAACACAAGGTCAAGATAACCATTAAAAGCCATACAAATCACGAATCCTTTAACCACCATAACAATATGAATATTTTAACTCATACTAGACAGTAATACGTCCAAAAAAATTATCGAGCAATCATGTATAAAAAAAAGTTTTTTTAAAGGTGAAAGAAATTGAATGGCGATTCAAATTCGGGCTAGGATCCAGTTCCGGATCTTTGAAACAAACTTGGGAGGGGGAGGGTGGATGACATCACGTTAATGAAGTCCAGGTGCATTATGGATCAAGCACAGAATAAGCAACGGCGGTGTGGCTAGTTGACGTTGTGGTTGTCGGTCGGGGTTGTTTAGTTTTAGACATACCGAGATTCCTATTTGGCAGAAGGTGAGTGTGACACATCAGGAAGTTACCGGAATGATGCAGGGTTACTGGGAGGTGAAAGGCATTGTTGGATGGTTATTTGAAGGTTATTGCCAGGTCAACGCGGGGTTACTGGGTGGTTAAAGGCATTGTTGGATGGTTATTGGAGATTACTGGAAGGTAGACGCAGGATCACTGGGTGGTTAAAGGCATTGTTGGACGGTTATTGGAGGTTACTGGGAGGTTGAAGCAGGGTTACGGGAAGGTTTTTGGAGGGTTGTTGGATGGTTATTGGAGGCTACTAGAAGGTTGACGCAGGTTTACTGGGTGGTTGAAGGCATTGTTGGATGGTTATTTGAAGGTTATTGCCAAGTTGACGCAGGGTTACTGGGCGGTTAAAGGCATTGTTGGATGGTTACTGGAGGTTACTGGAAGGTTTTTGGAGGGTTGTTGGATGGTTATTGGAGGTCACTTGGATGTTGACGCAGGGCTACGGGAAGGTTGTTGGATGGTTATTGGAGGTCACTGGGAGGTTGATGCAGGGTTACTGGGAGGTTGACGCAGGGTTACTGGGAGGTTGACGCAGGGTTACTGGGAGGTTGACGCAGGGTTACTGGGAGGTTGACGCAGGGTTACTGGGCAGTTGAAGCAGGGTTACTGGGCGGTTGATGCAGAGTTACTGGGAGGTTGTTAGATGGTTATTGGAGGTTACTGGGCGGTTGACGCAGGGTCACTGGGAGGTTGACGCAGGGTCACTGGGAGGTTGACGCAGGGTTACTGGGCGGTTGACGCAGGGTTACTGGGCGGTTGTTGGATGGTTATTGGAGGTCATTGGGAGGGTGAAGCAGGGTTACTGGGAGGTTGACGCAGGGTTACTGGGAGGTTGTCGTACCAGTGGGCCACCCTCTCCTCCAGCTCCCTCAGCAGGTCACGGTTCAGCTCGTAGAGCTGGGGCAGGTAGTACAGGATCTGGTTCAGGATCCGCTCCTCGATCACAGGCTTCCCACTCTGCCGGGACGCCTTCGCCACCGCATCCCGAAAATCCTGCACAGACACAGACACAGACACAGACACAGACACAGACACAGACACAGACACAGACACAGACACAGACACAGACACACAGACACTTTAACTCTTTATTTAGGTCCACATTAACCAAATACATTGTATTAATTCAGTTGCTTTATGATTTCTGCAGCATTCTGATTTCACTGATTTCAGTAGCTGAAAGTAACACACACACACACACACACACACACACACACACACACACTCCATGTGGGATACAGACAGACGTGGAGTGCCAGTCTCACAGAGGAGATGGAATCAGCACGGAATCACTGCAAAACTTGGCAATTCCACGAACGGCTGTGATTGGACAGTGCCCAGGCCACTGGAACTGTCTGGACTGCGATCGGACAAATGTGAGCGGTTTTTTAAAGAACCGTGACTGGATAGTAATTGAGATATATTCAAAGGTCAGACTTTGCAACTGGAGGCAGACAGACATTTTTCCTCTGAGAGCTTCACTTAAACGGTGTTGGTTAAGTGGTGAACCACCCCCCCCCCCCCCCCCCCCCTCCCCTCTCCATCTCCATCCCTCTCCCTCTCCCTCTCCCTCTCCCTCTCCCTCTCCCTCCCTCTCTCTCTCTCCCTCTCTCTCCCTCTCCCTCTCAATTTGCTTTATTCACAGGACACAGTCAAATTGCCAAAGCATCACATATAATACAATAAAACACAGTAACATGGCTATCACAGATACAACGCCCAACAAATATAAACCACAACACCAACAATGAATGTAAAAAAAAAATGAAAAAATAAAACATTGACATGGGTATGTCTGTCTCCCTCTTCCCTGTTCTGTCCCTCAGTATATCTCTCCTCCCTCTCTCTCCATTTCTCCCTCGCACACATCCTCTTCGTCAAAATGCCAAAACAGTCGTTGGCCTGGGCAGTGACACTTGGCCTCTTAAAAAGACGGTCGCAATAGCCTTGCTTTGATCATTCTGCCACGGTCACGTGACCCTGCTAACGGAGAATAAACACGTCGCCGTGACCTTTCACCCAGAAACCCAACCGCAACCACGCCGGCTTCCCCCTCGCCCTCCGATTGGTCGGAGGGGGCCGTGAGGTCACAGAGGCCCTGCGGAATGCGGCAGGGTTCTACGGTTCCTCCAGCTGATCCGGCGCATTCCAGACGGCGCGGAGAAACCACCAAACAGGAAAACACAAACCCGCAGGAATCCCAACCGCCCGGAAGCGCGAGGGCCTAAATACGGGCCGTCTGTGCGGGACGGGCGTGGCCCCCGGAGACTAGCGTAACAAAGAGCATGTGACCGCGCCGAACGCACACAAGATAGGCGCGCACAACCTGGATTGGAGCTTACAACCCGCATTACCTGGCTCACAACACACACTCAGGACTAACTGCAGTCACAAAGCCTGTCACTATGTCTGCTACACATCCAAAGTCAACATCATGCTCCCGCACACGCCAGATCTGATGACACACAAGCATGTGCATACAAACACATGCATGAACACGTATGCACATGCACGCAGACAGAGACATATACACATACCGAGACCTTTATGTGCACATGTACACACACACACTCTAACGCATGTACACTCACTCACTCACTCACTCACTCACTCACTCACTCACTCACTCACTCACTCACTCACTCACTCACACACTCACACACTCACACACTCACACACTCACACACTCACACTCACACTCACACTCACACTCACACTCACACTCACACTCACACTCACACTCACACGTACACTCACACGTACACTCACACGCACACGCACACGCACACTCACGCACAGAGAGCTCAGCTGTCTGAATGTGATGTCTGGTGCTTCAGGGAGGCCAGGGCTGAGGGGAGGGGCGGGAGAGCTCTTTAAGAGCAGAGCGAATTGTGTGCTTCAGCGTTCAGCCTTCAGCGTTCAGCGTTCAGCCTTCAGTCTTCAGCGTTCAGCCTTCAGCGTTCAGCCTTCAGCGTTCAGCCTTCAGCCTTCAGCGTTCAGTCTTCAGTCTTCAGTCTTCAGCGTTCAGCGTTCAGTCTTCAGCGTTCAGCGTTCAGTCTTCAGCGTTCAGTCTTCAGCGTTCAGTCTTCAGCGTTCAGTCTTCAGCGTTCAGTCTTCAGCGTTCAGCCTTCAGTCTTCAGTCTTCAGCGTTCAGTCTTCAGCCTTCATGGCTTCCCTGACCCCACAACAGCTGCCCAAAGGCTCGACTAAACGTTTACTGTGTTAAAAACGCTCCACTATTCTCCAATGGGACAAAATGTGTGTTTCTGTTTCACAATACGGCTCCCCATAGATGTGTGTGTGTGTGTGTAGGGCTGCAGGCTCAGAGCAGATTTCACACGAGCAGGACTGTCCCTCACCACAGAGCTCATACAGGAAACCAAGCACCCCGAGTACACGGTATGGGTGTGAACACAAGTTCTGTGTGTGTGTGTGTGTGTGTGTGTGTGTGTGTGTGTGTGCACGCGCTGTGTCTGTGAGTGAGTGAGTCTGAACACATGCGCTGTGTGTGTGTGCTGTGTGTGTGAGCAGGACTGTCCCTCACCACAGAGACCAGTTCACACAGGAAACCAAGCACCCCGAGTACACGGCCTGGGTGTGTGTGTGTGTGTGTGTGTGTGTGTGTGTGTGCGCGCACTGTTTCCGTGTGTGTGGCTGTGTATGTGAGTGAGTGAGTGAGTCTGAACACACACACTGAGTGTGTGTGTGTGTGTGTGTGTGTGTGTGTGTGTGCGTGTGTGTGTGTGTGTGTGTGTGTGTGCGCGCACTGTTTCCGTGTGTGTGGCTGTGTATGTGAGTGAGTCTGAACACACACACTGAGTGTGTGTGTGTGTGTGTGTGTGTGTGTGTGTGTGTGTGTGTGTGTGCGCGCTGCGGGACCTGCGCCCCTCTGCTCAGAAACACAGGGTGACCACAGGGGAGGCGGCACCAGTGAGATCCACCACGTCACTATCTCTGAGCTCAAGTCAGCAGTCAGCATGCACCCAGAAACAAACGCCATCTTCCACACTGACTGAACGCACTATTGTAACGGCATAATGTATGATACGATTTTTTTTTTTTTTAATGATACGTTAACATGTTCGACATTACAATACATATTATTCTCTCCATTGACGGAATTCGAAGCTGTACTTACGATGTGGAGGAGCTTCAAAACATCCACAAACCTGTAGAAAAAGGGCGAGAAAGGATGAGGATATGGAATGTTCTAGAATGTGCCATGTCATGTAAAAAAAAAAAAAAGTTAGTCAAATTAACTCAAATTTTTTTTCTTTTCCAAAAATGCACTCACACTTTCTCCGAGCTCATGATCTCCTTGGCGATGTGCACCACCTTGTTCTTCTTCGCTTGTATTTCATCCTGTGGAACAGAAGGAGGGAGTGCAGTTAGTTAGTCAAGAGCGGAGAGTCAGGTGCACACTCCCTGCAACAGCACATACTCATGTACCCACATTAAAGTGTGCACTCCCTGTGGCTAGTACATACTCATGCACTCACATTAAAGTGTGCACTCCCTGTGGCTAGTACATACTCATGTACTCACATTAAAGTGTGCACTCCCTGTGGCTAGTACATACTCATGTACTCACATGTGGCTCCCTGTGGCTAGTACATACTCATGTACTCACATTAAAGTGTGCACTCCCTGTGGCTAGTACACACTCATGTACTCACATTAAAGTGTGCACTCCCTGTGGCTAGTACATACTCATGTACTCACATTAAAGTGTGCACTCCCTGTGGCTAGTACATACTCATGTACTCACATTAAAGTGTGCACTCCCTGTGGCTAGTACATTCTCACTGCAGGTGTCTCTGTGTGTGACCCACATGCACTTTCTCCGTGAGAATCCTCAGTCAGTCATGTTTACTTAAACTCTCTTGTTTACTCTCTCACTCAGTTCCTCTCTTACTCTTACACGCACTCATTCTCTCTCTCCCACTCACTTTCTCAAGACAGTGGAATAAGCGTGTGGTGGTCAGGTGAGGTTATTTTAATGTCATTCTTCTAAAAGCACACAAGAGCAAAAGCCCGCCTGTCTATTCAGAGCGAAACGCTTTCCTCCAGCCTGGAAACTGCATTTTGGCCTTCTCTCTACATCCGAACCCTCCCTTTCACACACACACACTCTCCCTCTCTCACTCACACTCACACTCACTTCCTCTGACACACATCCCTCCGGTCCTGAGGGCTATTGTTTAGCGCATGGTTAAACCTCGCATATTTCGGGGGGAGAGAGGAGCCCCCCCCCGTGGCGGAACGGCGGGGTTGTTCCGGAACGTTGGGCGCTCGCCGTACCTGGCGGTCTCCGGAGGGTTCCGGCTCTCCCTTGCTGGAGGCGGAGCTTGCGTCGTCCTCCTCCTCCCCCTCCTCCTCCTCGGAGCTGTCAATCACACCCCCGTTCCCTGCGGACTGGTCTTCCTCATGACTATCCCTGTGCCAGGAAAACAGGAAGTCCCGGTCACCGCGTCCCCACGGAAACCAGCTGGCGCTCCTTCTCGCACACACACACACACACACACACACACACACACACAGAAGGACAAGTGCAAACGCACACACACACACACACACATTCACCTACATACACACAAGCCAAGATCTACAACTTTAACAGATTTAACAACTTTACCAGATTTCCAATAAAACACACACAACTGACACCATGCATGCATACCCAGAGCATGACCTTGTTCACAACCAAACGCAACTTGACCTCATTCAACAACACACAGACAACAACACACACAGGTAAACCCACAGCTTTTTCCAATTCTTTGTGCGGGGGAAGTGTACCAGTGAAATGTCAGAACGATGCCACGGTCATTAATACCCGCGGCAGAAATACGCATCTAGTATATTTCCAATAATAAATGCGAGCCAAGTAAAATGCTTTTGTTTTTCTGCAAACGCTTTCCTCCGCTCTCCTAACAGTGCTTTCATTCAAAGCTGAACAATGCCTCACTCCACCGCTGACATTCTGGAAGTCAGAAGGCCAGGAGGAAATCCTGTCTGAAATTCTGTGTGTGTGTGTGTGTGTGTGTGTGCGTGCGTGTGTGTGTGTGTGTGCGTGTGCGTGTGGTGGAAACTCCCGACTGCCCTTCTGTGTTAACAGGTCAAGACACTGCACCTACACTGGGCGAGACCCAACCAGACCTGGGTCAGACCCGGGTCAAATACGTCATTGCTTCCGATTCAAATACTTTCCTCCACTTTACTAAGATTGTCTGGTGAATTGGAACCCTTTCAAAAAGTGCAAACCCTACCTTCTGATCACCTTGGCTGGCTCAACTGAACCAGGCAAGACAGATCAATCGAGCACAAAAAAAAAGGATTTGAATCCAAAACAATGATGCACCTTGCCCAGGCCTAGATCTGGGCTTTTTTGGTTCCTGTCTGCTCCAAGCCAGAACCACAGCCCCCTGCTTACGCACACATCACGAAGGCGGCGTCCGTTGTCCATGGCGAAGGACTCAGGCCAAGACAGCGGACAAACACAGTGCACACGTGGCCAAACACGCCCCCGTCATCAGGGGGATTTCTGTCTAAACTCGCGCATAGACATCGGTTTCAATTGCAGCGAAGGAGGCTTTTTGGTTTCCCTCCAACCCCGCAGTGGTCTGACCGTTTCTCCCACTGCCCAGCAACCCCACACCTCCCTGCAAGACCAAAACTCCCAGGCCTGGCTCACCACTCACTGGAAAAAACTAAAAACAAGTCAATATCAACAAATAATTTAGTCTCCTGTTAAGACTTAAAATCTTTTCTTACAAAATAAGACCATGGGCAATGAGGTCAGATGGTTTGACTCGTTTTACAATTGGCCAAGGGGCTAAGAAAATTTCAGCTGTCAAGAAAACAGTCACTTAAAACAAGCTTATGTTTTATACTTGAGAATTACTAGGCTAAAATGCTTATTAAGACTAAGTTCCACACTGATCGACACACCGTTTGGCACTTGGTGCTGTTCAAGAGGTGTGTCCGTGCCAGCAGTATTCAGGGGGGAGGCTGTCTCTCAGACAGAACCTTCCAGAACACCTCCGGGAAGAGGACCACGGGAAACTGGCACAAGCCGAATTAAAAGGGAGAACAAACGAGAGCCCTCTGAACAGCTAATTCAGACTCGCTACGCTGCGCAGAGCCAAAAGTCCCTGCGCTTTCTTCCTCGGCTCATCATGACCCAGAGAGGACGAAGCCCTCGAACCTGAGCTGGCAGAGATACAGAGGTACAGAGAGGTCCTTTGTGCGCCCACAGTCTGGCCGGACTGTTGCTGCAGCAGGAACAGGGGAACCTGTCCGCCACGCTGCTTAAAAACTATTATTCTAAACTGCCGGCCTGTAATTCAGCACGGCCAACGCCCTGACCCCGACCCTGGGAATCCAAAAACATTCAGTCACAATCACGCAGGGGCCCGGTACCGGCGTATAACACCCCGAACGGCCAGCGCACACTCACTCAAACACACACTCACTCAAACACACATATTCACTCACGCACACTCATTCGCTGACATACTTGTCCACTCACCTGCTTACTCAGACCCATGGTATTCTCTTAATATCTTATCTTTTCAGGATGTTTAAAAGCACCATGCTCGCTCGCTCTCTCTCTCTCCCTCCCTCTCACAGAGACCCCAGGTCTGATGGACAGTACTAGGTGAGTAAGATGTTCTGCATGTGGGTGAATAAGATGAAATTAATTCTCACAGCTTGGGCCCCTGCTGTGCCCCTCTCCCCTCTCCATCCATCCATCTCTCAGCCTTTCTCTCCCTCCCTCCCACTCTCTTCCCCCCTCTCTCTGCCTTTCCCACTCTCTCAAATGTTTTTTTCTCTCTCCGAAATAAAAAAATCCCCCCCAAAAAAAGCACTCCTTCCATGACTTTCTCGCTCTCCACCTCGTCATATTTTTCTCTCTCTTCCTCTCTCCCCCTCTCTCCCTCTCTTGCTCCCCCTTCCTCCATCTCTCTCTCTCTCTCTCTCCCTCTCTACCCCTCTCCCCCCCCCTCTCTCTCTCACTCCCCCCTCTCCCTCCCCCTCTCTCTCAGGTATTCCAGCATGCTGTAGTGGAGCACAGAGCTCCTCTTGTTTACAGCGCATCACAGAGCCGGCTGTGCAAACCGCCAGCAGCCCAGACCGCAGGAACAGAAACTCAAACCGTAATGCAATCGGCTCACGGCTGGCTGGGGCGGATCACGTGCAGCAGGAACAGGAGCCAGGGCCGGGGCCGGGTCCGCCCCCGCACCTGAGACGGCCCGCAACCTTACCCCTCCCCCGAAATCACCAGCACGCCCCTCCTGCCCGTAACGGGCGTCTGCAACCGGAGCAGAGGGGTCACGCGGGTCGCTGTGGTTGCCAGGGCCCCCGCAGGGCACCTGCAGCATGCCTCGACGCACCCCCGACCTGACCCCACCTACCCCCCCCCCCCGAGCCGAGCTGCCAAGTCAACCGCTCCTAATCGGCAGGCTTGTGATCTGGAAGCCAGACACTGTGCTCTTCTTCTGCGGTAATGGCCCGGACAGCAGGAGGATAGTAAGTTTATAAGAAACCCGATGATATTATGGAGGGGGCAGCGTGGGCCAACTGCGAGCAGAACCGTCTGAGAACGGCCGGCAAAGGGACTTCAGCAATGTAAAAATGATCCCATAGTTAACACTACATTCAACCGATTGGGTCGTCAAAATATCTATAACTATACCCAAATGTTCAGATAATAAACCCTCCCAGAACTTCAGTGTGCCATGCAGTGCCACCAATGCTGACCCGGTCACTTCCGGATTTACCAGTTCGGGCCAGGGTTACAGGTACATATACTGCCATTTGCGGTTAAAAAAAAAACAAAAAAACAAAATGAAAACAACCAAAGGAAACCATCCAGAAAGATTTAAAAAAAGAAATTAAGAAAGCGAGAGAGAGACCTGTTCAGATATGCACTTAGGTTGTCTTGGTACCAGGTATTGTCAGAAAGTATCAAGCGATCACAGAATGTGCATTTTCTACAGAGTGTAGCCGTCTCACACTGATTAGAGAGGGAAAGCTGGAAGCAGACTCAGGGGTAGGGCCGCTCTTCCCAGCAGAAACCCCAGCAGCTCCACATTATTCAAACGCTTCCTGCCTGGACCGCCGAAAATAGCTCACAGGAAAAGGCCCACGCGGGACGGCCCCATGAATGCTCTTTTCAGGACCGGCGTTCCCGGCGTTCCCGAACCGGAGCCCGGGGCTTCGGGCCGACCTGGACCCGGGGTTCCGACCAGATGGCACACGGCTCCAAGCACCCTCTCCCACTCAAACAAATTTTTTTATAAATAAAACCAGAAGCTCAACAAAACTTCACATCCTGGACAGAGCTCTATAGTGCCAGATTTCAGACTCCACAATACACAGTGCATCAGCTTGAATGCAAGTACAGTCACACACAACTGGTGGAGGGTTGCCTTATAGAC
Organism: Conger conger; assembly: GCF_963514075.1. Classification (NCBI taxonomy): domain Eukaryota; kingdom Metazoa; phylum Chordata; class Actinopteri; order Anguilliformes; family Congridae; genus Conger; species Conger conger. Next base: position 16,353,657 of record NC_083778.1, read on the forward strand.
TCCTTGTACCTGCCTACACCAGATCCACCTGATTCACCACGCATTCTGCACAGCTGCAGTGAGCCGCACGACCGGGTTCTGCAGGGTTAAATTGTTGAGACCTTAGTCAACGCTGTAAATCCCCGGATTGGTCTCGGTTTTCATGTACCAAGCACACGGCGGCAATGGCAATACGTTCTCAGACATACCAAGTTGTGCTCAGGCACATTACACATCACACAAATAGTAATCTGGTTACTCAAGGCTTAATGTTTTTTTTGGGTGCTTACTGACTACTCGCTGAGGAATTTTGAACGCACACGTTCCGGGGCGGGTTTTTGAACCGCAGTAAGGTAAAGACAAAGGCACGACACTAGAAATCCCGGTCCTCTCAAAACACTCTGCAATGGCTCCTGGCAATCTGCTCATCTATTCCCTCAGCATATCGGACAGCCTGCACAGACAGGGCCCTGCACAAGCGGAAAAGCTCGTTCAGTTATCACGCCAGGGCCCCATCCGAGAGGCCACAAACTCAACGACGCCTTTCTGAATTCCAGAGCCTCCGCAGGTCTTCATTGTGACGTGATGAATAAAGTGCATTCAACACATTCTTTCCGTGCGCGCACTGGTTTACAGGAAGCAACCAGCTCAGCAGATTGCCCACTCCTTCCCTCCCCCTGCCTCGCATCTTATTCTCTCTCCCTCCCTCCCTCCCTCCCTCCCTCCCTCCCTCTACCTCTCTCCCTCTCCCTAAGATTCAGGCGCTCACTCGCCTGTTTCTTTGCTTGCTTGCTTGCCCCAGGCCTGTACCCTCCTGGTCATCCGTGACCTGGGTCAAACAGACATCGTAGGACCCTGAAGGCCTGACTGCACAGAGAGCCCTTGTTCAAAAGCCTCAAGGCTGCGATCACTTTTTTTTTTTTTTTTTACATTACATTACTGGCATTTTGTCAGATTCTCTTATCCAGAGCGACGTACAGTTGATTAGACTAAGCAGGAGATAATCCCCCCTGGAGCAATGCAGGGTTAAGGGCCTTGCTCAAGGGCCCAACGGCTGTGCAGATCTTATTGTGGCTACACCAGAATTAGAACCACCGACTTTGGGTGTCCCAGTCATGTACCTTAACCACTACGCTACAGGCCGCCCCGACTTTATTACCAACTTCACAGCAGCGGATAAAGAGAGCCAGCCGGGTTCCGGCTCTACAGGGGGAAAAGGGCTATAACGAGCGATTATGGGTCCAGCTCTACAGTGAGGGACATTAAGTAACAGAAGAACAGTCATGTTGAATATCATGACCTTAGATGTGTCAGAAGGCGCTGTTGCTCATAAGGTACTCACGTCTTATGAAACTCGTAGGGCTCCTGCACCTCGTAGATGTCCTCTCCGTCCTCTATACTGGAGGAGTTGTGCCAGCCCAGGTGGGTCGCGTTCAGCAAGGGCAGGTTCATGTACTCGGGAATCTCCTCGTAAAAGGGGAGGTTCTCGTACTCCACGGCGGACTCCACCCCGGGTCCGGACTCGTCGTCGTCGTCGTCGTCCACGCTCTGCTCCAGGCCGATCAGCGGACACGACATCTTCCGCCGGCCGGCCGAGGCACTGCCGGGACTCACGCACCGGCCGTTGGCGAGAGGGTCCGGGCGCTCGTCCGGGATCAACTCCCCGTCCACAGACTGCTCCCTCTCCCCAGTGGTGCAGTCCAGCGACTGGCCGCCCTTGGCCAGTAGCTTGGGCAGCATCTTCACCGACAACTTCAGCTCCAGAAGCTTCCGGAAAGAGCTCCTCTTCGGGCCGTCCACGCGCACCAGATCCGCCGCCGAGAAGGACTTGGCCCGCGGCTTCCCCGGTTTCGGCCCGGGCGACTTGCCCTGGGTGTCGCTGGCGATGCTGATCCTGGACGCCTGCCGTCCGAAAAAAGGCACGATGGTTCGCCACAATGCCTTCTCCACGGGGGGCGGCGGGAGCTCTCTCGTGGGGCTCTCGCTCTCTGTGACGGCGCTCCCTCTCTCGTCTGAGCAAGGCCTCTGGTCCTCTTCCTCCCAGGTGGGCGAAGGACCCCTCCCGCCGCCCGCCTCGGCGCTCCTCTCAGGCACCTCCTCGGACGGCTCTTTCCTCAGCTGCCCCGACGCAGGCAGGCTGTGCCGCTGCGGCTTCTTCGGGGCGACCTTCGGGGACCGCTCCTCGACGGAGGCCGCCTTCGTCGCCACAGACAGCGGCAGGTTGCAGTTGAGCTTGATCTGCTTGGGCAGGCTCCTGGTGGGGTAATGTGCGAACCCGGGGCCTTCTCCCTCCTCGTCCTCAGCGGAGTTTATGGTTTCAGAGGTGGCGCGGGTGACCTGCGAGAACTCTTCACCCTCCTCCTCCTCCTCCTCCTCTTCCCTCGAGCGACCCATGTAGGAAAGGTCCAAGTGCTTGTGCGGGGTAGAGGTCAGGGACGTCTGGCGGGGGGGAGGGATGGGGACGGCGGAGTCCTCTTCCATGTCAAGGCCCCTGGAGGCAGAGGAATGCTCCTGATTGGCTGAAGGGCTTCTGGCGTAGGTGACACTCTCCGTGTGAACGAAAACTTTGGGGGAGAGGAACGGGCTGTTCCTCACAACTGACAAGCCTCTGACCTTTTCCTCAGCCTGTTCCGCCTCCTCCCGCAGCTCCTCCGTGCCGTCCTGCCTCACGAGGCCCGGCTTCCTGGGTTTCCGCAGTGGGGGAACGGGGAGGGGTTTCCTGGGGGCGGCGGGGACTTGAGGTGCAGGGCGTGGTCCGCCAGGGTGCCGCCCTTCCTCCCCACATTCCTCTGGGGCATCCACTGAGGCCTCGATAGATTCAGAGACATCCTCCAGTTGACCATCGCCAGGACCGGCGAGGCTCTCAACATCATCATCGTTCTGTGACCCTTCGGGAGGCATCCTGCCAGAGCCACTGCTGTTTTGAACAGGGTTCAGGTTCTGATTGGTCGTCCCAGCCTTCCCATTCTGCACTGGGGTCTTCTCCCGAGGCCGGTGCTTCAGGTGGCAGTTATTCGCAGACACGGCCTGGACCCACACGTCCTTGAGCTTCTGCTCCAGGAAGCTGGTGTTGACCACTTGGCTCTTGCCGCTCCCCGTGTTGTCACGGGCGATCTCCGTCTTCGTCCGGACTCTGGGAACCGGCGAAACCCGCGTGCCGGACCCGTCCGGCCCGCCGTTCTGAAGGCTCTCCAGCGGCGCGATGACGATCCGCGTGGTCTCGCGGCCGTCCTCGCGGCGACACTGGGGGCAGCCGCGCCGGCCGCAACCGCACGTCGGAATGATATAATCGGAGTCGGGCTCGCCGAGGTCCGTCTGCAGCCCGTTCCTGGAGTTCAGCGCACCCAGCTTGTCCGAGCTGCCCCTCCTCTCCCGGGCGCAGGTTTGAGGCCCGCCCTTCGAGGGTACAGCTTTGGGGTCCGGACAGGGGGGGGCCTTCGGGAGGCATGGCTTGGGAGCGAGGGCCGGTTTGGCTCTTTTCAGGGCCGCGGGGGAAGGGCAGGACAGGGAGACGTCGGGTTTCGGGGCGATGGGCGGGGGCCCTGGCTTCTGCGGCCGAACGATCTTTGGTTTGGGCGCCAATGGCGGCTTCTTCACACCTATGAGGACAGAGAAGAGAAACCCACAGCTAAAACACCAGGGATTGACACCACGAGCAGCCACTTCCTTTAGATACAGGCCATGTTAAACATATTACAAACCAGGAAATGTTCCAGGGCTGGGCATACCCTGGGACAGAACAAAAGCAGAATCAAACACAGAAAAAAATTAAAGTAAAAAGAGACTTCCTTATACACAGTGCTCAAGCGAAATGCAGCGAATGTATGAATTCTACAGTCTGGCAGAGATAAGCACCAAATTAGACGCTATACGGTTACTTTACAAAACCAATCAGCAGGTTTCCTACCGCCAGCAAACAATGTTTCTCATTATAAGCTCAAAGACTCCTGGGAATTAGGTATTGCTCCTTATCCACTGATAAACTGCCAGACATGATAAACAGACACAGGGGATTGTCATTAAATGTTCCTTTAAAATAAATAAAGGAAAGCGTATAGTGTTGGGGCTTGGTCTCAGAGAATTTGGCCAAACCAAAATACTGAAGGCAGTCCACCGAGAAGCCGCAACTGGAACATAGAAGTAGGCTACAAGGAAAGACTGAATATGTGAATATCCATCCATCCATTATCTGAACCCGCTTATCCTGAACAGGGTCGCAGGGGGGCTGGAGCCTATCCCAGCATACATTGGGCGAAAGGCAGGAATACACCCTGGACAGGTTGCCAGTCCATCGCAGGGCACACACACCATTCACTCACACACTCATACCTACGGGCAATTTAGACTCTCCAATCAGCCTAACCTGCATGTCTTTGGACTGTGGGAGGAAACCGGAGTACCCGGAGGAAACCCACGCAGACACGGGGAGAACAAGCAAACTCCGCACAGAGAGGCCCCGGCCGACGGGGATTCGAACCCAGGACCTCCTTGCTGTGAGGCGGCAGTGCTACCCACTGCACCATCCGTGCCGCCAATATGTGAATATGAACATGTGAATATGATCTAGAGAGACAAAAATCTATTATTCTTGAAAAATCGACCCCTGGGAACTTTCCAATCCTTTTGTCTTTTGTATGCTTTTCTTTCCAGCTTCCACCACCAAACAGTGAGCAGTCATGGCTCACAAATACAGGGCTGGCTGTGATTAAATGTTACGTGTCATTGCAATATGGAGTATCCTGTTGTTCGACGTATGTCCTCATGTATACATCGTCATGCAAGCACTATGACACGCAATTAACAAAACATGCCATACCAGTAGTTTGCGGACTATAATTATTATTGGCAGCGTAAGCGTTCGCGTCCTGTTTGCCGTCTAAGACATCTTCATGGATGTCGGTCAAATGCACACACCCAAACAAAGCCCTCTGTTGACTCAGAGCACGAGACTTCCTGGGGCATGTCTGGTTGCCATGCCACCACAGAGCGAGAGGGAAGGGAGAGAGTGCGGTGGGGTCAACAACAACAAAAATATTTCATAATATGAGTGCACACATCTGGCCAAGATGTTTTCGATTCAATGCTAAAAAGAGGGCAGACCGGAACCTTAAAAGTTTAAAAAGACGGAGAGCAAGCATTAAGAGTGCAAAACCAAGGTGGCAGCATGAATAGTAGCCCGTTGTTTTTTTTTTTTAATCAATTTGAAGGTTGTAGCATTAAAACCCTGGCGTGTATACTGATGTAAAAAATGTTTTTATCTTTTTCCCTTTCTTTTTATAAAAAAAAAAAGCCTAACTAGGGATGTGCAGAACATCAGCTCCCTGAACCTGGTGTAAACTGGCAGTAATGATGCTTTGTATCTTGGCATTGTCCCTACTCAAATAAACATTCAATAAAAATAATTTTTAAAAATGCTTTAATGTCGAGTCTTTTAGTCAGTGTTCTTCGGCATGACTGTGCGAATATGAATTAGTAGCCTAAGAATACGGAAAAGCCCATCTGACAGGGAATAAATGTGATGCATGTTCAAACGTCTACACTGGTGCCTGAGACCACAGACTGCGTCTAACTCGGTGTGGAAATCGGGCCCCGCTGGCACATGTCCTTGGATCGGGGGGGAGAAGCACAAAGTGCCGCACTGTTAATGGATTTTGCTGTGATGTAATTTTATAACCGAAGCCTGTTGCTGACTCTGCACGAGCAGCCTCGTGCAGCAGTACTCGTCCCCGTTCTGCCCGGCAGGCCCACACAACTACCTGGCGCCATAAAAAAACATGCCTTCTCGTTTGGATTATTTTCAAAAAAATCCGTCTTCCTGAAATAACTGTAAAGCAGGGAACCTTCAAAGAGATGGCAAACGGAACCGTGTCGCTCCGCATGCAGTGGTCGAAAATCCTATTTGGTGTTTCCACTGGATTCGAAGTGGTCTGGTTATTTTTGAGGGAAGTTTTTGGGAAACGCTCCAAGACAATAACGCCATTCTTTTTTCTTTTTTTCTTTTTTAACTTTGGCTCGTCCCTCACCTCAACTGTTCCCTTTTGCTGGGGGCGCAAGTCTTATCCGCAAAGAAGGGTGAAGCAACCATAGCCTACAAATAGAACCGTTAACGTTTGAGTCTGGCCTCATTGATCTGACAGTGTTTTCTATTCTTGGAAATGTCAATCATCTGCGGAAAATGTGTTCTTATGGGTAGGCAAAATAAAGAGAACAGAAAAACCCTGACAGTCCAAATCAAGTTTCCTTTAGGCCACACAGTTGCATCTAAAAGAATGATTCAGACAGAAAAGTTGATCAAAAGCTCATTCTTGGCACTGGTACAGGGATCTGCTTTTCCCCTTGGATTTAATGCGCGATGCTTCAACTATCTGGTGCTTGCGTTCCGCATCACAGCCAACACTTCATACGTGGTCTTTATAAAGGAATGACCGAAGCCAAAAAGCTCAACACACCGGTATCCCCTTGAACACAAAGAACCGGCTTGAAGGCAACGGCTATTTTCTGCCCAACTACTAGCACATGCTGCTGCTGGCAAACTTCGTGGTCACCGCGAGTGTACAGTCATTGAGCGGATGTACGTCTATTTCTCCTTCTTTTTAACCATCTACTGACAATGCGCGAGAGATTTAACGTTATACTATACAATAATCCCTCCGACCTCATCAACACGTAATGAATAAAAGTACATCCGCGTTCAAAATATTACAATGTAACTTCATGCAGCTTGAAATGTAGCAGCATGGTAACCCGACCTAAAGTTTACCTGGACTGAATAAACATTACATACCACATTACATGATGGTTACATTGTAAATGTAACTACCACGGCGAAGAAAGATTATCAACGTTACCAGGTTTCGGACAGTGGCAACAGATCAGACAGACAAAAATGGGCTACTAACATACATATAAAAATGTTTTTCTTCGCATGTAAATCTGTCTCAACATGCACTTAATGCCTTGAAGCGATTCTCACAATAGTTTTCCCAAAGACGAAGGATCACCCGTTGCTCTTTACAAACAAACAGATATTTATTAAACTTATTTCTGAAGATTTAGGTAGTCATTGACAGGATTGTATTAGTTGTCACTTTAAGCAAAATACAACGTCGTACAAAGTAGTATAACTTCTTTGCTATAAAGCGGTGTTTTTACTTGGAGTATAGCCTACCAGCAGGAGTCCGTTAAATAGTTTCAATTGGTCAATAATTTACAGAAAGCAACACTTCCTTGCGACTGAAGAGTTTAAACAGTGTGTAGTTTGTGAATACTTGCCTCTGTGTTTATCAAACAAGTTATTTGGCTAGCTATCGAGGACTGCCCAAAGATCAGCAGCCAACACAACTACGGTTAGTGAAACAACGCATTCAGAAAACTAACCTGTGCTCATGATTCCCAAACCTCGGTCGGTCGCTACAACATGAATAACTGGCTTTCAGCCTGACAAAGTTAGCGAGTAACTTCGTTGGTTTTCATTTTCCAGGCACATTGTTGGCTCCTGCATCGGCAAGACAAGTTCCAGGTAAATCAAAACACTTCTCCAAAAGTAACTGAGATATTTCGTCTTGCAAAAGATGAACTGAAACGGTTCGACTGTTCTCAATTCCTTCGAATTCAAGAGATCCTCACACATAAACTCACCCACTGTAAAGACTTGGCTTCAATTACGCCAAATTTCCACTAGAGGTACTTCACAACGATTCTTGCGCCTGCCGGAGATTAGAACACCGATGCACTGTGGGCATTGTAGTTGGGAGAAACAACTACATTCCTCCTGTCTTGCGTTTGCACAACTTCCAGGTCCCTCTGACTTTCTTGGACTACAATCCCAGAATGCGTACAGACACACTCAGGCAGCGAGCTACCTATGGCGGAGAGCAATGACTGAGGAGTTTCATGAAGAGGTGGAATTCAAGGTTCGTGCAACGTTTTCGGGATAATTCATTGCGGTGTCATTTGACCTGCCTGCGATGTGCGCATATCACCGACATGTGCATCTTGTTCACGCGTAGTGGAATGGTTATCCATTGCGGACGACGGCTATTATGTGGTCGCTCGATTCAGGTATCTAGGTATGTGTAGCTACTGATGGATGACCCGTTGTATTCGGCTACTCTGCATGTTTACTAGGGTATTAATCCTGCGTGCTGCAGTCGTTTCATTTGACAGCTGGGCATGCCGTCCTGTTTATGAATGATGACGGTGATGTCACCTTTTGCTGTCAAATATTTCAGTATATCCTGCTTTTGTCAGTCAAAATTCGGGAGTGACAGGCTATAGATGCTTTCAATGAACGATGGAAAGCCTGTAAGTCTGGGTCGCCTGGTGACGACGGATGACTTGTTGCCTGAAAATGAAGCAAGCTCGCAAAACGGAGCTCGTTCCTCTGCAGCAATAGATTGGCAGCTGGGACGCCGGAACTGGGTCAGTATTTATTATAAATCTAGAGCATTAAATAAGCCATGCAACTGCAGGATATCTGGCTCCACTGTAACAGTTCTGAAAACCATTGCGCAAATAAATATTTGTCAAAGCAAGCTTTCATTTAGCACGTAGTAAGTTGCGTCACCAAAAATAAACAATGCACTTAGCTGGTCACGTGCAACTGCCAGCGTCCAGGTGGAGTGTCGCCTTTTGACCATGCTGTTCTGCATGGTTCAACTGTCAATCGCTCTTTGAGAAATGGTTGGGCAGAATTAAGCTTTCTGAACTAATTATCGGAAATGTCTGCTCACGGGAACCGTGTATTGAGCTGAATATGAGTACTTCTGTTACTGTTTTTACCTGCTGGACTTCCATGGAGTAAATTACACTACACCGTATGAATATATTCAGCCTGTGAGACTAATGTTGCTTGTGTGAAATCAATAACTTTATCAGGTATGATTTTCATTCATCACTTTCTTTTCTATGACTGCCATTTGTTTCTAGTTTTAACAATTTTTGGAGAAGTTCCCTGTGTGTCCAGTCAGCCGGGTTAAAGGCCACCTGTGTCCGTCCTTCAGCTCCTGCATGGGCTGGTTTGGTTTGGAGTGGTGGGTGAAAAAGCCCACACTAATTCCTCCCTCTCTTTCTGTTTGTAACCAGTCTCGCCTTCTCTCCCTCCCCCTCTCCTCTCTCCCTCCTTCCCCCTCTCCTCTCTCTTCCTCTCTCCCTCCCCCTCTCTCATCCCTCTCTCCCTCTCCTCTCTCTCCATCCCTCTCTCCTCTCCCTCCCTCCCTCCCTCCCTCCCTCCCCCTCTCCGCTCTCTCTCCTCTCTCAGTACCTGCAGGATCTGGGACGCTGGGATTTGGGGGCATGTGGGACAGGGTGCCGGGAGGAGGAAGATCAGGCCACGGGAGAGGGCGAGGATGAGGGGGAGGGTCCCCCCCCACAGGATGGGCCCGCCTCGCTCAGAGTGAGTACCACTACCCCAACCCCCCCCCTCTTCATCCTGTGAGTCAGGCACTGGCTCCTTCCTGCCCCCACCCCCAATTCCTCATACCCCGCCTGGCCGTGGAGTTGTCACTGGTCTGTTCTCCACCCCGTTTCCACCTCTTTAGGCTGGGCTTAGCCTCTGACCGCCGTGAGGATCCCAAGTCGCGGGGGATAGTGGGATTGTCACGGTCAGCGGCAGGAGCTGATTAATTATTTATTGTTATTTCAGTGACTTTATCCAAAGCGACTTACAGTTCATTAGACAGAGCAGGGGACAGACAGCCCCCCCTGGAAGCAGTGCAGGGTTGAGGGTCTTGCTCAAGGGCCCAACAGCTGCATGGATCGTGGCTACACTGGGGCTTGGGTAATGATCCTAACCTCCGCTACGTTAGCCCGGTATGCGGACACCGGAACTTTCCGTGTGTCCCAGCCTCTCGATGAACGGCAGGTGGAAAGGTAAGGACGTGATGGAGGCCGGGAGATGGAGTGCCAATGAAGAATACGGGGATGGTATTTACGCGGGCGTCCGTCTGTACGCCGGACTGCTTGCTGGACAGACGGTTGGTTGGAGGCATGTGCTCTTGGGTACCCTGGGGGAAAATGCACTGCGTCACTGGGTCACTGGATCACTGCATCCCACTGGATCGCTGCCTAGTTATACATTCAGGCTCTTCATACTCACTTTGCAAAGGAGCAGCGGATTTGGCGTGATTTCCTCGCTAAACTCTCGCCTCTGTTCGTTCTGTCCGTTCTTCCCCACTGCTGTACACTCGAGCACCGCGCCATCTTCTTTCAGGGCGGGGCGGGGCTTTGGGGGGGCAGAGGCAGACCTGGCCGCGAGCCGATTGGTCAGTCTTGTGACGTTCATTCCAGGTCCCCACTCACTGTATCCAAGGGCTGGTGACACTTCCTGTGGAAACCACTGCACTTCCTGCTGGACCCAGTTAAAGCTCTTTATCCTATCCTGATTTCCTCTGTTTGTCGGTTTCAGTGCTTATTTTAACCAAGATTCATTTTTATTCTCCACCTTTTTTTTTTGGTAAATGGAACAGTGTCTGAACTGGTTAGCTGAGGGCAGGCTCCGTCTGTTCCGCAAAGCATGTGCGTGCGTGCATGTGTGTGTGTGCGCGTGTGTGTGTGTCTGAGAGAGTGTAGGCAGTGAGCATGTATAAGCGTGCCTGTGCTTGCCTGAACTTGTACGCGCTTCTGTTTAAGTTCTGTGTGCATGCTTGTGTGTGTGTGTGTGTGTGTGTGCAAGGGAGAATGTGTGCGTGTGTACTTGTCGATAAGAGACAGAGTGAACATGGTGTGTACGTATGTGATTGTGTGTGTATGTGATTGTGTTTGTGTGTGTGTGTGTGTGTGAGTGAGCAAGTTGTGCATGTTTACTTGTTCATAAGAGATAATGTACGTGGTGTGCACCTACGTGTACGTGCATGTGCGAGTGAGTTATGCATGCGTATTTGTTTACAAGAGACAGCGTTCATGGTGTTTACATACGTGATTATGCGTGTATGTGTATGTGTGAGAAATATAATCTCTGTAATTTGCGGGTATTTACATCCAAATGGAGTGTCGGAATTACAATGGTGCCACTGTCCCAATACTCCATCAGACTTCGGCCCTCCCTGTTTGCATTTGGTGATATGGTGCAGATTACCTGATAACCCCGTTTCGCCGATAAGATAAAATGGCCGACATCGACAGCTTTGTGGTGGAGTTTTAGCTGGCTTCAGCGTCTAGTATAAAGCTGGGGGTGGCGGGTGGCTGGGGGTTCCTTATGCTGCGGACGGTGTGGAATTTCACACCGATCTGTGGCGAAAGGTTGTTTTGTTTTGAAAGACACGCGCTCGCGTTTCCCTGGCCGGCTGTACCGGTCGGCCTGCATTCTGTAAACACGCGAGAGAAACGAGCGCGCTCTCTCCGCCGCGGAGCTGACCGAGGACCTGCAGGCGTCTCCCCGGGCAACCGTCACCATGGTCGCAGAGCTTTATCGCTGTCTGGGGAGAGAGAGGGACAGAGGGAGGGACAGAGGGAGGGAGGGAGAGAGAGGGAGAGAGGGAGAGAGAGGGGGAGGGAGAGGGAGAGAGAGAGAGACAGAGAGGGAGAGAGAGACAGAGAGAGGGAGGGAGAGAGAGAGGGAGGGAAGGAGAGGGGGAAAGAGGCAGAGAGAGGGAGAAGGAGAGGGAAGGAGAGAGAGACAGAGAGAGAGGGAGATAGGGAGGGAGAGAGAGAGAGACAGAGGGAGAGCAAGAGAGGGATGGAGAGAGAGGGAGAAGGAGAGAGAGGGGGGGGGGGTATCGCCTGGGACTGAATCCACTACTCCCCTCTGTAGAGTACGGGCTGTATTTTTAACTCCCGTTATTACATCACCGTTTCACCAGCAGGCCTTCTCGTCAGCCTGCGCCCTTACCTGGGCCGCTGTGTACACCCCGCGTGGCACGCAGACGTGCCAGGGTCTTCACAGGAAAGAAGCGGGGGGACCCCACCTTTGGGCCCGGGCCCCAATCGCACCCTGCTCTCTGGCCGTAGCGAGTACGGTTTCATTCTGGAAAGAAAAAAAGCGAAGCCCCGTCCCTTTGAATAAGCAGTGCATCCAGCGCGTTCTCAAGTGGGCCGTTTATCAGAGAGGATCGGAGCCCTCTCTCCCGCGGAATAGCACCGCTGTAGAACAGCGTCTCCTGGGCCTCCGTTCATTTTTAAACCCGTGTCAGATCACAAGGAAAGGCCGGTGTCACGTGACGAAAGCGAGGTCCGTTATTCGACGCTCGCTTGACTGGGCAAACACCGACGACGGGACGGGGAGGAGGTGTTTCCACCTTCGGAAACGAAACCGTTTCGCGTAACCGCGTCGTTTGCGTAACGTGCGCCGACTGGATTTGGCCCCTGGGGGCCCCGCGGCGAGGCCGCCGGTGTCTGGCGGCGTGGCGTGGGCGACGCGGCGGCCCGGTTCGTTAAAACCGCGCGGTGGGCGTGGCCCACGGAGCTGGCGGTCTGCCGCGTCTCGCTGAAACCCGCTGATCGATGCGGTCGCGCCGCGTCTTAAAGAGGGTCATCTCTACCGTCTGGGCCTCTAGTTAATCGCCCTGCGCTCCCACCCCCACCCCCCTTCCAGACTCTCTGAACCAGCGGGGATCCTCAAAGGGGGGTCCCTGCGGGGCGTGTTTAGCAAGAAATATGTACCCCCCCCCCCCCCCTTCAGGAAGGATACATATGTATAAACCCTCCCAGTTTAATCTGCACTGCAAAAAAAGAAATACATCAGCAAGCATTTTAGTCTTCCGTTTAGACTGAGAGATCATATTTCCAAAACGGTTCTGCTGAATAAGACAAAAATATTGCCAATGGGGTGAGAATGAGACCGTTAACTCAAATCAAGATTTGACAATGGGGTCCGGAAACTTCACTTGTCAAGCAAACAGTAACTTAAAACAACCTAACATTTTCAACTTAAAAAGATTTTATGTCTCATTACAGGACTTAAGACACCCTCTTTGCAGTGTACACACACATGGTGTAGTCTCATATTGTTTTGCTTACAGTCTATCACTGCGAGGGGACACAGATGGGGCGGGTCTCAGTGGGGGTTTTTGGGGAATAGGGATGGGCTAGTTTCTGTGAGCCGTGGGAGGCTAACCACAGAGTAAGAGACGATCTTGGAGGCTTTGTTGGTTCCTGAAAGAGCTGGTTTCCCGTGGCAGGTTCCCAGCCCCGAGGGGAGCGGGGGGGGGGTGGGGGTAAGAAGCCCGTGAGCTTTCCTGTTACACAGGAGCCTGAGAAAAGCCGCTTAGTTTCTCTCTCTTGGCTCGATTGTATCGTCTTGTATCGGTTTTAACAGTCACAGATGATGTCACTGGTCGGGGGGTAGGGTTTAGGGCTGAAGACTAGTTAAGTTTACACAGAAAAAAAGGCAAAAAAAGCCAAACCCAACCAGCTATAAGGCTTATATTTAGACTTAGATTTACTTTTTAAATCAAATTTCTATTACTTTTTTTTGCTAAGTAAGACAAAAATATTGGCAATGAGGTGAGAGGTTTCATTTGTTTCAGTGCTTGCCAATGGGGTAAGAAATTTATTCAATATAACCATCTTCGATGTATAATGTACTTAATTTTTTTTAATTCAGTGGGCATAGGCTATTCATTGTCTGGGGGATATTTGTTTGTTTATCGCAAGTCATAATCTCGATCGCAATATTCAACAACGTTATCACACATCGCATATTTACCATGCAGCCCTGGTCACAATGGTAAATGGTTGGCATTTATATAGCGCCTTTACCCAAAGCGCTGTACAATTGATGCTTCTCATTCACCCATTCATACACACACACACACACACCAATGGCGATTGGCTGCCATGCAAGGCACCAACCAGCTCGTCAGGAGCATTTGGGGGTTAGGTGTCTTGCTCAGGGACACTTCGACACAGCCTGGGCGGGGGATCAAACCTGCAACCCTCCGACTGCCAGACAACTGCTCTTACCCTCTCCCCTCTCCCTCTTCCCCCCAGAGGGGGGCGCTGTGGCGGGTAGCTGAGGCTGTCTGGGGGCTCTTCTCCGCCCACCAGAGCTCCAGGGCTATGCGCGAGGAGCAGCAGCTGGTGAGTGTGGCCCTGGGAGATTCAGGGGGGGTGTTTGTGTGAGATTCAGGGGGGGTGATTGTGTGAGATTGGGGAGGGGGTGTTTGTGTGGGATTGGGGAGGGGGTGTTTGTGTGGGATTGGGGTGTTTGTGTGAGATTGGGGAGGGGGTGTTTGTGTGGGATTGGGGAGGGGGTGTTTGTGTGGGATTGGGGAGGGGGTGTTTGTGTGGGATTGGGGTGTTTGTGTGGGATTGGGGAGGGGGTGTTTGTGTGGGATTGGGGAGAGGGGGGGTGTTTGTGTGAGATTGGGGAGGGGGTGTTTGTGTGAGATTGGGGAGGGGGTATTTGTGTGAGCTTGGGGTGTTTGTGTGGGATTGGGGAGGGGGTGTTTGTGTGGGATTGGGTGTTTGTGTGGGATTGGGGTGTTTGTGTGAGATTGGGGAGGGGGTGTTTGTGTGGGATTGGGGAGGGAGTGTTCATGTGGGATTGGGGAGGGGGTGTTTGTGTGGGACTGGGGTGTTTGTGTGGGATTGGGGAGGGGGTGTTTGTGTGGGATTGGGGTGTTTGTGTGGGATTGGGGAGAGGGGGGGGTGTTTGTGTGAGATTGGGGAGGGGGTGTTTGTGAGAGATTGGGGTGTTTGTGTGAGATTGGGGAGGGGTGTTTGTGTGGGTTGTTTTTGTGACAGGGCGTGTCTCCCTCCCTCCCTCCCCAGGACGCAGAGTTTCGGCGGTACTCCCTGCGTCTCCTCCTGGAGCAGGACGTGTTCCTGCAGGAGGACCTGGAGCTGATGGAGCTGCTCCACCCCGGCGTCCTGTCCGTGGGGTCCGCCTCCTCGCCCCCCGAGACCCCGCCCGGATACAGCCTCCACCCCCGCACCTGGTACTGTCCCGCCCTGACACCTCCCCAAACCCCCGCACCTCTCCGTCACACTCTCCCTTTCCCCTCGTGTCCTTCTGTCCTCTCCCTCTCTCCCCCGTGCCAGCTGTACAAAGTCTCTCTTTTTCTGTCTCTCATTCTCTCCAAATTGAACTTGGATGGCAATCATTATCTGCTCTTTTCCAGGGAAACAGACCAACAGTGCCTCAGTATGTGTGTGTGTTTACTGCATGTACAAGTGACTGTACGCGTTTACGTGCATGTGTGTGTGTGTATATGTGTATAAATGACTATACGCATGTGCGTGCATGCATGTGTGTATGTGTGTACAAGTGACTGTGTATGTGTATATTGTGTGAGTGTGTGTGTGTGTGTGTGTGTATAAGTGACTGTGTATGTTTATATTGTGTGTGTGTGTGTGCATATGTGTGTATAAGTGACTGTGTATGTGTATATTGTGTGTGTGTGTGTGTGTATAAGTGACTGTGTGTGTGTATATTGTGTGTGTGTGTGTGTGTGTATGTAAGTGACTGTGTATGTGTATATTGTGTGTGTGTGTTTATGTGTATAAGTGACTGTGTATGTGTTTATGTGTATAAGTGACTGTGTATGTGTATATTGAGTGTGTGTGTTTATATGTGTGTATAAGTGACTGTGTATGTGTATATTGAGTGTGTTGGTTTATATGTGTGTATAAGTGACTGTGTGTGTGTATATTGTGTGTGTGTGTTTATATGTGTGTATAAGTGACTGTGTGTGTGTATATTGTGTGTGTGTGTATATGTGTGTATAAGTGACTGTGTATGTGTATATTGTGTGTGTGTGTGTGTGTATAAGTGACTGTGTGTGTGTATATTGTGTGTGTGTGTTTATATGTGTGTATAAGTGACTGTGTATGTGTATATTGTGTGTGTGTGTTTATATGTGTGTATAAGTGACTGTGTATGTGTATATTGTGTGTGTGTTTATATGTGTGTATCTCCCCAGGCACCTCTGGACCGTGGCAGTGTTGGTGGCAGTGCTAGCAGGCCTCAGGTCTGTGTGGGACGGGCAGGGCCTGTCCGCTCTGCTCCCCTGGGTGCTGGTGCTGGTGGGGGTGCTGCTGGTGCGCGGGGCGGGGCTGTGGAGGGCGGCCCGGCTGCGGGGGGGCATGCGGGACCGCGGGGAGCTGCTGGAGAGCCTGGCGCAGGACAGCAGGGCCCTCACCGGCCTCGTCCGCAGGGCCCTGCGCCTCGTCCAGGAGACCGAGGTCATCTCCCGCGGCTTCACCCTGTAAGTCAGTCGCCTCTGACGTCACATCCTCCGTCGCCCTGCTGTGACCTCACTTCCTGCATCTCGGTCCAAATGCCCGAGGCACTTTCCTTCCCTCAGTGAAGCCTGGAAGGCAGCAGCTTTTCGAACTGTAAAACTTAATAGCAAACTAGCTCGCTTAGTAACAGAGGTACAGATTGGATAAAAATACATTGCAAAAAATAGTGCCAGCAAAGAAGTGTGCACACATAATCTGTGGTTGGCTGCTGCCTTCCAGGTGTCACTGAGGGAAGGAAAGTACCTTGGGCAGTCCAGATCCTGGATACTGACCATTCTCTGTGTAGATCCGTGTCCTTCTGTCTATCTGTCCTGACTGGCCTTATTCCATCCTGTGTGTTGTCAGTTGTGTGTTCTCTGTGTGCTGATTTTCACAATGCAGTTTGCATAGCGTAGCATCGTTTGCTGTGTTTTGCACAGTTTAGGTTGTGTAGCACAGTTAAATGTCTGTTGTGTAATCACTGTGTGTAATGTAGTTATTTATAGTGTGTTATGTATAGCAGTTATGCGCTGTGTGTTATCTGTAGCATAGTTCGGCATTGTGTGTTGCATATAGCATAGCTAAGCATTGTGTGTTGTTTGTAACAGCATAGCTAAGCAGTGTGTGTTGTATGTTGCACAAATTATGTATTTTGCATGTAGCATAGCTAAATGTTATATGTTGTATGTAGCACAGTTAAATGTAGTTTGTTGTAAGTAGTATAGCTAAGCGTCCTGTGTTGTAAGTAGTGTAGCTAAGCGTTGTGTGTTGTATGTAGCGTAGCTAAGTCTTGTGTGTTGTAAGTAGCGTAGGAGTGTTGTGTGTTGTATGTAGTGTAGCTAAGTGTTGTGTGTTGTATGTAGCGTAGCTAAGAATCATGTGTTGTAAGTAGCGTAGCTAAGTGTCGTGTTTTGTATGTAGCGTAGCTAAGTGTCGTGTGTTGTATGTAGCGTAGCTAAGTGTCGTGTATTGCATGTAGCGTAACTAAGTGTCGTGTGTTGTATGTAGCGTAGTAGTGTTGTGTGTTGTATGTAGCATAGCTAAGTGTTGTGTGTTGTATGTAGCGTAGCTAAGTGTTGTGTGTTGTATGTAGTGTAGCTAAGAGTTGTGTGTTGTAAGTAGCGTAGCTAAGTGTCGTGTGTTGTATGTAGCATAGCTAAGTGCCATGTGTTGTATGTAGCGTAGTAGTGTTGTGTGTTGTAAGTAGCATAGCTAAGCGTCGTGTGTTGTATGTAGCTTAGCTAAGTGCCATGTGTTGTATGTAGCATAGCTAAGTGCCGTGTGTTGTATGTAGCGTAGCTAAGTTTTGTGTGTTGTATGTAGCGTAGTGTTGTGTGTTGTATGTAGTGTAGTAGTGTTGTATGTAGCGTAGTAGTGTTGTGTGTTGTATGTAGCGTAGCTAAGTGTTGTGTGTTGTATGTAGTGACCGCTGTTCTGGGGACGTCTGCACAGTTGTATCACATTTCACTTCTCAAGTTTGCTCGACAGGGTGAGTGCGGCCTGTCCCCTAAACAGAGCGGAGCCTCAGCTGCTGGGCCTGAGGAAGGCGTCCTACAGGAGCCTGCATGCCGCCTTCAGGTCATACCGCCACGCCACCCGCCACATGCTCTCCGCATATCCTACTGCTGCTGCCCCCTGCTGGGCTGGAGGATGCGGGCGCCTGGGGTCCCCCCCGCTCAATCCTGCCTGTCCCCGTCTACGTCTCTCCAGCCTTCTTGTGTCTCTCTCTCCCTCCATCCCCCCCTCTCTCTCTCGCTTTCCCTCCCTCTTTCTCTATACCCTATCCTCTCTCTCTCTCTCTCCCTCCCTCTCCACCTCTGACTCTCTCTTCCTCTCCCAATCTCTCTCTCTCCCTCCCTTTTTTCTCTCTTTCCCTAATCCGTCTCCGTCTGGCTCCGTTTCTCCGTGTCCTCATTGTCTGCGGATGAAATGCAGATGGAGACTCGGTAAAGTCTCTCTCGGTTCATCAGTCTGATTTGAGCAGTAAATATTACGGCAGCCATTTTGCAGCTCTGTGGCATTTCCGCACGTAGAGATAGAGCAGTGCTTTCCGGGCAGCACAAAATGGTGGGCTCAGAAGCCGGGCCTGCAGAAGCTGTGTTGGTCTGGTCACACTTTACAAGAAGGTTCATAAGTTGGATTTAACTAATGTTCTGTAGGTGTTAACATGAATTCATGATGGACAAATACATTACTTAAGCATAAAATTTACATGTTAACATTTCATTCATGCATTTGTTAACAACTAACAATACTTATACAATAGTGAACCATAGCATGAACATATGATTAGTAAACCAATAACAAATACTGTACATTAACTGACTTTTTCATTCCAATATGAGTTGGCAATAACTAATGTAGTTGTTTACATGAATTAACAATGTACAAATGCATGAACAGAGCTTCGTCCAGATTGACTTCTCAGTAGTAGAACTAACTACATTAGTTCACGGCAGTTAGGGGAACCGTTCTGTAAATTGCGGCCGCTGGGTTTGAGCCGTGTCCCGCTGCGTTGGCCTTAACGCCCCGTCACCTATCCCCTGGACCCGGAGGTGGACGAGGCGGGTCACTACCTCTGCACGGTGCCGGAGCGAGACCTGGGGCTGGGCCTGGGCGAGGGCCGGCCCAGCGACGCGCTGGCACAGGAACTCACCGACGACTACGGCCTCCCCGCGCTAAAGGTGGGCGGCCATCTCGACCGCACTGAAACATCTCACTTCCCGCCCGGAGCACCTCCGCTATGTAGACCCCTTCGGCTTAATAGGGTGGTGTGTCTCTGTCGTGTACTTTTGCTGCAGATTCACAAACATTGCGGATTATGGTAAATGGATGGCATTTATAGAGCGCCTTTACAATTGATTCACCCATTCATATACACACTCACACACCAAAGGCAATTGGCTGCCATGATTATGTACACATACTCCGCTCCGGGCTCAATAACACGGTGATAACACAGATTCAGCAGAGCCACCAGATACTCAGGGTGGCCTGTAGCCTAGTGGTTAAGGTACATGACTGGGACCCGCAAGGTCGGTGGTTCGATGCCCGTGTGTAGCCACAATAAATCCGCACAGCCGTTGGGCCCTTGAGCAAGGCCCTTAACCCTGCACTGCTCCAGGGGAGGATTGTCTCCTGTTAATGTATTAACATGGGGATACCACAGATTCAGTAGAGCCACCAGATACTTAGCTCTTGGGGCAGAGTTTGTACCGAACGGGTCGTGTAATTAACCCTCCGCCTAGCTTCCATCTATGACATGCCGATTCCATTAAGTCATTTATTCTCCACTGATGCTAATGCTAATACAACCTTTCAAGGTGCTCAACTAGCATCAGACACAAAAACTGCAAGTAAACAGTGAAAATAAAAGGGAAGGGTATGTAAATCAATCTGTTCTTTAATCCGTTTCTCAGGGAATGCTTGTCCACTGGGAAAAACAATAAGTGATCTTGTGTTTTAGTCTTATATTTGGATTTAATATTACTTCTGTTGCTTTATTTTGCTAAATAAGACTTCGAGATTGCCAGTGAAAGGTGAGACATTGCCAATGAGGTGAGACAGGTGACTCATTTAAATTATTTCGTTCGTGGGGTAAGACTTGAAACGTCACTTGAAACAAGCTAATGTTTTCAACTACTACAAGAGAAACACGGGGTGAACACAGTCTTCTTTCTGGCAGTGTAGTTAAAGATCCCGAGGAGAGATGTTTTTGCTGAGTCTTTCGTTCTGGTTAGTGTGCCAGAATCAGGGCGTCTCTCTTTGCTGCCCTACCCAGGGCCCCGGGGAACATGCACAGGTGAAGGCGGGGGCGGGGGGGTTTCAAATTTCAGGAGAAATTATGGCAAAATAAACCGCAGAGATGTTTCCACGGGTGTGATTTGTGACGAGGGTGCCCAACGGAGGCTAGACACGCATCCTCGTGATTCACAACGGGAGTCACGGAAACGACAAAATCTCGCCAACCACTTACTGGTTTTCTGAGTCACCCTACTCTGTGTGGGCGCCAACGAGATTTCTGTACCTTTCCTGGAACTTTCAGTAATTAATCAATCCATTAATAATTTTTCTGTACACCAGCCAAGAGGTTACATCATTTCCCCAAGGGTGTTTTCCAGAGGAACGAGAAAAAACCCCAATTGATGAAATTCATTTGTGAAAATGGGAAAATGATTAAGTTAATAATAATGAAAAATGCTTGTGAAGAAGGGCAGAATCCTAAGTCCGTGTTCTAGAACTCCACGGCTTTCAGTCGCCAGTAGCGATGGCCGCATCAGCATTGGAGTGTTCACACCTGTGACCTCACAGACTGCAGGGTTCAAGTGGCCTCCCTGGGCGCCGCTCTGATTGTCCCCGTGCTCTTGCCGTCCGTGCAGGTGCTGTTCCAGCTCTTTGTGGGGCAGAGCTCGGAGTTTTTCCGCCGGCTGGCCCTGCTGCTCTCCGCGGGGCTGGAGGGGCGAACGGGGACGGGCGGACGTGACGGCAGGCTGGCGCACCGGGCCGTCGCCGAGGTGACGGCGCCCCTGCGCCTCGCCCTGTGCGGTTGCCTGGGAGACCTGCAGCGCAGCTACGACTTCCACCGCTGCTTCGAGACGCGGTGCGGCCTGCAGGGCTCGGACAGGGCCGCCCGCGCCCGGCAACAGTGCCGCGAACTCTGCGCCCTGCACGCCTCCGTACGGAGCCTGCAGCTGCACCTCCGGGCCCTGCTCAACGAGTACGTACCCTTACCCTTTAACCCCCGACCTTTAACCCCTAACCCTGCGCTCTCCTGCACCTCCGGGCCCTGCTCAACGAGTACGTACCCTTACCCTTTAACCCCCGACCTTTAACCCCTAACCCTGCGCTCTCCTGCACCTCAGGGCCCTGCTCAACGAGTACGTACCCTTACCCTTTAACCCCCGACCTTTAACCCCTAACCCTGCGCTCTCCTGCACCTCCGGGCCCTGCTCAATGAGTACGTACCCTTACCCTTTAACCCCTGACGTGTAACCCCTACCCTAATCCTGCACTGACCTGCACCTCCGGGCCCTGCTCAACGAGTACGTACCCTTACCCTTTAACCCCTGACCTGTAACCCTGCACTCTCCTGCACCTCAGGGCCCTGCTCAACGAGTATGTACTCGTAACCTTTAACCCCTAACACTGCACTGACCTGTACCCTTAACCTTTCACCCCCGACTTTTAACCCCAACCCCTGCACCTCAGGGCCCTGCTCTAAGTATGTAACCTTTCACCCCTAACCTTTCACCCCCAGCCCTACTCAGTCCCGCAGGCATACCTCAGTGTACCGTCACTGCCTTCAATTCTCAGTTTTAGCTTCCCTTAAATCAGTTCCTGGAGCTCTACCGTCCTGTAGGCTTTCACTCCAACCCTAACAAAGCACACCTCATTCAACAGCTAGAGTAGGGCTGCCCAACCCTGCTCCTGGAGATCTGCCATCCTGTAGGCTTTCACTCCAACCAAAACAAAGCACACCTCATTCAACAGCTAGAGCAGGGCTGCCCAACCCTGCTCCTGGAGATCTGCCATCCTGTAGGCTTTCACTCCAACCAAAACAAAGCACACCTCATTCAACAGCTAGAGTAGGGCTGCCCAACCCTGCTCCTGGAGATCTGCCATCCTGTAGGCTTTAACTCCAACCCTGACAAAGCACACCTCATTCAACAGCTAGAGTAGGGCTGCCCAACCCTGCTCCTGGAGATCTGCCATCCTGTAGGCTTTCACTCCAACCAAAAGAAAGCACACCTCATTCAACAGCTAGAGCAAGGCCGCCCAACCCTGCTCCTGGTGATCTACCATCCTGTAGGTTTTCACTCCAACCCTAACAAAGCCACACCTCACTCAACACCTCAGAGTAGTTCAGAATCAGGTAGTAGAGAATCAGATGCCAAATTAGGGTTGCAGTGAAGACCTAGAGAACGGTAGATCTCCAGGATCAGGGTTGGGAACCGCTGCCCTCATTGCCCCCCCCCCAGGGTAATCAGCATGGAGGACGAGCTGGAGAAGCTGCTGGTCTCCCGGGAGACGGCGGAGGAGGCGTGTGCTCGGGACCTTCGGGACAGGCTCCGCCTCCTGCAGCCGCACATGCAGGCGAGCCGGGGGTGCTGGGAGGAGACGTTGGCGCAGGTGGGCCGCGTGCTGAGGCTGTCCGCCAGCCGCGCAGGTGAGCCCCCCTCCCCCCCGGCAACCGCAGCCCTGGCAACCGTGCCTGGCAACCGTGCCTGGCAACTGCCTGTCCCAAGGCTTCCACCTCAGAGAGCACTTTATTTCGCTTTAGCTGTACACCAGCTTGTGCATGCAAATCTAAATCAGCCGATCATGTGGCAGCCACAATGCGTAAAAGCACGGAGATGTAGTCAAGAGGTTCAGTTGTTGTTCAGACCAAACATCACAATGGGGAAAGAAATGTGATCCAAGTGAAATTGTGGAATGACTATTGGTGCCAGACTGTTGATCTCCTGGGATTTCTATGCACAACAGTCTCGAGAGTTAGCGCTGAGATTTTGGGTGAGGATGTGGTATGATTGACAGGAACGCCAGGGACTCCAGAGGAGAGCACCCCCCGGCTGCTGACCCCCCCGCCCTGTCCCTCCACCCTCCAGGACAGAGACCCTGTGCCACAGGAGCAGGTGGGAAACGCAGGGGGCTGTGGGGTTGAGCAATAATTAGGAGCTCAACTTGTGTTGTGGCATAGCATGATGTCACCATAGATAATCAGTCCCTAGAGCCTCAGTGTAGCATAGGCCACCATAGACTGTCTGTACCTAGAGTGTCAAAGTAGCATAGGCAACTATACCTAGAATATCTGAGAAGCATAGGCTACCATAGACTGTGTCTCTATCCTACAGTCTCAGAATAGCATAGGCCACCATAGACTGTCTGTACCTAGAGTGTCAAAGTAGCATAGGCAACTATACCTAGAATATCTGAGAAGCATAGGCTACCGTAGACTGTCTGTACCTAGAATTGCACAGTTGCACAGACCACCAGAGAGTATTAGTACCTGGTGGTGGTCTATTCCTGAAAAGTGAGTATTAGAAGTGGCTGAACAGGTTCTGACCTGACGGGCAGGATCTCAGACCGGAGGCGGGGCTCGCGAACATTACATTACATTACATTATTTGTATTTGGCAGACGCTCTTATCCAGAGCGACGTACAGTTGATTAGACTAAGCAGGGGACAATCCTCCCCTGGAGCAATGCAGGGTTAAGGGCCTTGCTTAAGGGCCCAACGGCTGTGCGGATCTTATTGTGGCTATGCTGGGATTCGAACCACCAACCTTGCCACCAACCTTGCCTGTCCCAGTCATTTACCTTGACCACTACGCTACAGGCCGCGAACGTTTGCCTGGTTTGTGTGACCGAACTGTGCTCTGTGATTGGCCAGGAGCTGGAGGCATACGCGTCGGACTCTGACTCCGATTCGGACTGGCGCGGCAGAACGTCCCCGCTGGGGCACAGGAGGGAGGAGTCGCGCCCCGTCCTCCTCGAACTGAAATCCGTCCTGGGGCTGCGCGCCTCGGAGGGGGAGAGACAGAAGTGGAAGCAGCTGCTATTCAGGGACCAAGGTACGCACACACACACACACACACACACACACACAAGAACACACACACACGCACACACACACACACACACACAAGAACACACACACACAAGAACACACACACACGCACACACACACAAGAACACACACAGACACACACACACACGCACACACAAGAACACACACACATGCACACACACACACACACACACACACACACACACAAGAACACACACACATGCACACTCAGACAAAATTGGAGTTGATGTAGTTTTAGGTACCTGGCTGTAGGTTTGGTCATGTGACCCTGTGCCAATTTCCTCAGCTGCCCTGAGGACTACATTACCCACGGAGCCCTGCGGCAGCTCCAGCCCACCAGAGCCATACAGCCAACAGAACAACCACGAGGGCCCGGCGCCCTGCTCCACCACGGACGCCGCCCGCTGCCGCGGAGGCTCGGAGGGGGCAAGGGCGGCCCCTGTGCCTGGGGAAGGGCCGGGTGGGGGAGCAGAGCGCGACAGAGCGCCCCCTGGTGGCCGGAGTCTCCGCGCGGCAGGTGACGGACCTGCACGACGCAGCGACGCGGGCTCACTCCGCCAGCGACGCGGAGACGCCAACCTACACGGATGAGGAGGAACAGGAAGTGACGTCGTAGAAAATGAAGGACTTAACGGTGCTGGTTTTTTTTTTTTACGAAAGAAACGCACCACCGGGATATTTATTTCACCATAGTCTGTTATTTATTGAGATTGAAACACTGTAAATATGCAGTTTTTTTTTTTTTTTTTTAGAGGTTCGTCTTGTTTATTACTGTATAAATTTCGACCTGTATGATATGAAATTGCTGCTGTGTTTTCAGAAGATGACGGGGCTGTAATTGCCGACTCATCGTGACCAAAACAAGAGTGGTTCTCATCCCAAGTGCTTCCGTCTTGTGTAATGAGACTTAAAATCTTATCTTCTTTTCTCTCGAGTAGGACATATTAGCTTGTTTTTACTTTTTTGCTTTTCCAAGCGAAATTGTCTTACCCCGTTGGCCAATCTGGAAATGAATCAAACTGCCTCAGCCCATTGGCAACTTTATTGTCTTATTTGTTGTCAACTTGTTGTCTTAGTTGACAAAGATACTTGTTAAGATTGGCTCGTTTTATGTTTTTTTTGCAGTGTGTTATCCACATGTAATTTCTGACAAATCTTGAAATTGTTCCCATATTGCGTCCTGGCTGGCACTTTAAGTTCCCCCATGCACTGTCACGGCAACAAGCACTTTCTGCAAGGCTCACAAGCGGCAGGAACACCGAAAGCTACACCAACAACGGGCATCGGCCTGCCTGCTTAGAGCCCTAGAAATATTATTCTCAGCCTCGGTCTTGCATCTCTGCATTATTTATGTTCTTTAAAATAACTTCTGCAGGAAGGGCAGTTTATTTTCGGCACCCTGTTACACGGCGTATTTGACTGAGTCATAAGTTCACGGCGCACAGATTTCTCAATAACAAAAATCCGCTATTGAGGAACCTCCGACACGCGGCCTCTTACGCGCCTGCCCCGCATGAAGGAGTGAATCACGGCCCGTAGCCACGGCGATGGATGACGTCACAGACCCACGACATCGGTTACTTCTCTATAACGGTTCCTCGTGAAGTCTGTGTCTTATTAACACACGAAAGAAGAACAGAAAGAAATTAGTAACACATTTAATTGAATACTGATTTGTTTTTTGGTTCAGTGGTTCAGTTTTTTGCACACGTCATGAAAGTCGTGAAACTATCCTCGGCTGTTCCCTTGCGTCTCGCTGGAAGGAGGGCAGCGGAACGAGCCATCAAAGAGAATGTCCTGTGCAGCCTTATGTACCTCGCAGTTCCTGCCCAATCACATCATTTACTGTACTGTATGTACCCCAGATTGAACTGCCAATCATCCTTAGGAGCACCAATCATGGCACCGTACTAGCCTTGTCCTGTCACTGACATATTGCCCCCCCCCCCCCCCTTTCGATTGTTATTCCTCCATTTGATTTCGGAAATAAACGACCATTTGATTTCGGAAATAAACGACCATTTAAAAAAAAATAGCTGCGTATCCTTTCATTCAGCCACCAGCCCCGTTACCGAAGGCCTCCCAGAGCCTGCCTCTTGTTCTGTGGTGCAGAGAGGGGGCCAGCGGGTGGTCGGGTAGGGGAACGGGCTCATAGGCCGGACGTGCAGCCTGGGGCTAAAGTTCGGGGGCCAGCCCTCTGTGGGCTCTGCTCCGTGGGTAAGATGGGGAGGGTGACTGGGAGTGTCCTCTTGGCTGGCTGCTGGAGGCTCCTCCTCAGGAGAGAGGTGACTGCGTCTCGAGCGGATCCTGCCCTGAAACACAGGAGGTCCTTACAGGAAGCCTGCAGCACCTGGACTCGAGGCCTAGACGTTCTACGCCTAGGCTCAGATTAACACGGGACACTTTGGAGTATCTGTACCTAGAATCACAGTAGCACATGCTACCATAGAGCCTCTGGACCTAGAATCACAGTAGCACATGCCATCATAGAGTATCTATGCCTAGAATTATAGTAGCACATGCCACCATAGAGTATCTGTCCCTAGAATCATAGAAGTACACGCCACCATAGAGTATCTGAGCCTAGGGTCACAGTCGCACATGCCACCACAGAGCATCTGAGCCTAGAATCACAGTCACACATGCCTACCTAGTGGTTGATGCTAATGGAAAATACAAGAGACCAGCGGTCAGATTAACCGTTGATTTGTTATGATTGTTGTGGATATCATCTATTGGTTACAGGTGATACGCACAGGTAACAGCACAGGTGAGTGTGTGAGGTGACTCTCAGTCATGCGGAGGGCAGGTGTTTTGAGTACCTGTCGCAGGTTTTGGGGATCCTTTTCCTGGACAGGAGGGGTGTTTGGTGCTCGTTCCACGTGGCACTTCTTCCTCGTGGTTTCTGAGGGGCGGGGGAGCCCGTCTCTGCTGTGAACGCCCCCACCGGAGGACTGAGGGAGAGAGAGGGAGGGGCGGAAAGACCGTGTAAGAAGCAAACTGAACAACTGCCTCATCTGCACTGCAAAAAAAAAGGCTGTTTTAACAAGTGTTAAGATTAGTTATAATCCTGGGGTCGGTTTGACAGAGACATGGTTTGGTTTAGTCCTGGACTAAAGTGAGTTTTGTATGGAGAATCTCCATTCTAAATGTAATTTAGTCTAGGACTAGGCTTAATCTGTGTCTGTCAAACGGACCGTATGGTGGATCTCTCAGGAACTTGTGAAATCGCAGAGAAACCATCGGGATGGATAGATAGTACTCAGAGGAAGTGCATGTAATGTAGCTTAATGTAGCTAAATGTAGCTTGGGTGAACTGCCCCTTCAACTGAACATTTCAATGCTGATGTAACAATCACTCCTGGTAACTGAAAGCTAAGTGAAAGAAAACTGACTTCCAGAAAACCTCCTCTTCAGAGGGTTAATGTTTCTCCATGAACGGCTTGAGTTCCTGAGTTGAGCTGAAACCTGTTCTGGCCCCTCACACTGGGCTCACCTGAAGCGGAAGTCGGAGGGCAGGCTCTGGCCCTGGAGGTAGGCCTCGCGGGTCTTGGTGATCTGCTTGTGCAGGTCCCTGGCGGTGCAGCTGTAGCCGTTGAAGATGTGGTCCGCAAACAGCAGCCGGCCTCCCGCGTACATCTGCCAACACAAGGGGGCGCTCACGCTAACGCTAGCTCTTCCAGCAAACCAACAGTCATTTAATCCACCGTTTTTATGCCAATAAAAGCTACACTCCTCGAATGTGCCCTGCCCACCTGACGGTTACCACCAGGGAAACAGCCTCTCCTATGGGGAAGGGCAAATAAAGCACTCAATCCATAACACTACTTTTTTTTTTGTCCCGTTGAGATTCAAAAATCTCTTTTCCAAGGGAGCCTTTGGCAAGAAGGCAGCAGCACAAAAAGTTAGGCAATAAAAAAACCATAACTAAAACATAAAATCATATAACCCAAACAAGTATGAGCGAGCATGATATGAGACGCTTTGATCCGAAGCAACATACAGTAAGTGCAATCCAACAGCCATTAGAACAGCTATAGAACAGGTGGGATAAGGTACAGTTCACATAAAGTATCAGTTGTCAATCCACCAATCAAATATCGCCCCTGAATGTCAGCTTGCCAGTCTACATATAAACCACAAAGTATCCTAAATGTAAAACACTGAGTTTAGAGACGCATTAAAACTTGCTGTTACTACTCACTAGATGCAAATTTCAATACTCCGATGAAATTGTCACTCATTGATAATATCTTACCTGCCAAAATAGCTTATCTTTGTGGTACCTGAACTGTGGAGAAGTGTTTTATTTATTTCTTTGTGCCTCTCTACCTCAATTTCTCTGCTGAAAAACGGCCTGGCTATGGAATGTGTCAAGGGAGAAACTGGATGTGACGCAGGGGGTCAGAAATCACTGAAATAACAGTTCTGTTATTTGCCAGCGTTGAGCCCCGTCAAGAAAATCACCAGCTGTTTTATCAGCTGTTTTAGTGAAAATATAATCACCGTCCTGCCCCCCCCCCCCGATTTCATCTGAATTGCACCCCGCCCAGCCCAGTCAGGGGAAAACAGGTTCTGCTGAAGGGTGGGGTCTGGTCGTGTGGGGCTGGAGGGGGCGGGGGATCTTATCTGGAACCAAACTGTTTGATCTGTAGCTGCTTCAGGTTTTCCTGGAAACTCTTGTTCCCCCCTGAGCCAAGGGGAATGTGTGTGGGTGTGTGTGTGTGTATGTGTATACATTATTGCATGTGTTTGGTATAGGGGTGCATGTACTATATGTGTGCCACCATTCTGGCTCTGCCCAGTTGCTAATAGTCCAGCGCTGAGGCTAATGCCACTATTCTGGCTCTGACTGGTTGCTAATAGGCCTGCACTGAGGCAAATCGCTACCATTCTGGCTCTGCCTGGTTACTAACAGGTCTGCACTGAGGCTAATCGCCACCATTCTGGCTCTGCCCAGTTGCTAATAGTCCTGTGTTGAGGCTAATGCCACCATTCTGGCTCTGCCCGGTTGCTAACAGGTCTGCACTGAGGCTAATCGCTACCATTCTGGCTCTGCCCGGTTGCTAATAGTCCTGTGTTGAGGCTAATGCCACCATTCTGGCTCTGCCCGGTTTTAGCCACCATGTAACAGCAGCAGCTCAGTCGACATGACATGGCAACCGCAGCAGGTCATGACGACATGGCTCAGGCGGTAAGAGCAGTCGTCTGGCAGTCGGAGGGTTGCCGGTTCGAATCCCACCCTGGGTGTGTCGAAGTGTCCCTGACACCTAACCCCCAAATGCTCCTGATGAGCTGGTTGGTACCTTGCATGGCAGCCAATCACCGTTGGTGTGTGAGTGTGTGTATGAATGGGTGAATGAGAAGCATCAATTGTACAGCGCTTTGGATAAAGGCGCTATATAAATGCCAACCATTTACCATTTACGTCGAAACGAAACAGGAAAGGCCAGACGGGGCCGCAGGTCCCACTAATCTGCCGAATGAGCTTCAGCTGAGACAACACAGCCGACTGACCCCCTGAGCCGAGCGAGAGGAACCACAGCACTCCTCACCCGAGGCAAGAATGTGAACACGAGACGAGAGCCAAACTCCCACCGCCCCGCTGAACACGCGCCTGCGCTTCAGACCCGCTCCACAGAGCGATTTTTACTTTCGTCATGTTATTCGTTTTTTATCTATTTATTTATTTATATCTCATCCCAGATTTTCTCCCTTTTTTATGCTTTTGCTTTCGGACTGAGCGTCTTCACAGCGCGAGAGTCGTGACCCTGGTCGCGTAATCCTTGACCGTTATGACAATATAAAAACTGCGCTCCGCACGGTCCTTGTTCCTTGATGTTTGTGTTTGTAGAGGAACAATCTTCCACAAAATGGCAGCAGAATGTTTGTGAAGCACAACAGGCCCACTACACAATCTGGACTGTAATCCTCACTTTTACCCCTGTTGAGTTTACTGTTTACTGTTTACTTTGTACTTTTGCACTACCACCATTGCACACAATCTACCATCGCACCTTATCATGGTCAGTATATCACAGGGTCAGTCCCTACTAGGCCTTTGTAATCACTTCACATGCGCTTTATTTCTTACTTTTCTGTGAGTGATTTAGATCTTTATGTGTGTATATGTGTGTATGTATAAGCTACCTGATGCCTAAAATTTCCCTCGGGATGAATAAAGTATCTATCTATCTATCTACTAACACTCAGCAGAGTTAACACTCAGCAGAGTTAACACTCAGCAGAGTTAACACCACCATCGTACGAGAAAGAGCAAAGTCGAATGTGCAGTGTCACCCCTCGTGGAAAAAGAGGCTTAGAGGCTAAATCCATCTGCTCTGGTTCCAACCCGAGGTTCCTGCAGCTGCCAGAGCCCCTGCTGGCGATAAGGTGTCACTGCATTGTAGTGCAGGTAAGACT
This sequence comes from Conger conger, assembly GCF_963514075.1. Classification (NCBI taxonomy): domain Eukaryota; kingdom Metazoa; phylum Chordata; class Actinopteri; order Anguilliformes; family Congridae; genus Conger; species Conger conger. Next base: position 16,383,808 of record NC_083778.1, read on the forward strand.
TATTTATTTATTAACCTTTATTTATACAAGGTATTTTGACTAAGCAGGCATGCTATTTCGCAGCAACACCCTGTTAATGACCCCCTCCAAGTAGCCCAACCTGCATGTCTTTGTATTTGCTTTGTGGGAGGAAACCGGAGCACCTGGAGAAAACCCACGCAGGGAACATGGGAACACCACGCAGCAAAGGCCCTGGCCTTGGCCCCAGCTTGGACTGCAGTTTGAGCAGCTGTGTTTGCTCTCTAACGGAACGGAGCTGAAGGTGGCTACTCTCTCCGCAGATCATCTGCATCAGCAGGTAGCCCCACGGAGAAAATTCACACTCAAGGCAATGTTTAGTTTTCGTATTACTGTTGATGAACAGTGTATTCGCTGAATAGAAACACAGGAAACATAAAGAATAAACTGACTGCAGGTTCCCAGACTTGAAGCGCTACTGCCGCCTAATGGAGAGGGAAGGTAATTGCGGTTTAAAATCCTCGTCGATGCTCGCTCACCAGGAACATCCCTGGCGCGATGTTGTTCCTCCGCTGCAGCAGGGCATTGTGGGTAGCGGAGGGGGAGTTCGCCGTGGGAACCTCGTACCTCACCAGACGGAATGAGTCCTGCTGACACTGAGAGAGACGGACAGGTACGGATTACACACCTGGACCAGCTATGAACCCTGGAGACAAACTGAGAATTAACTCATGATGTTGGTGTGTGTGTGTGTGTGTATTACCTGTGCATGTGTATATGTGTATGTGTGTAACCTGTGTGCGTGTATGTTTGTGTGTGTTACCTGTGGATGTGTATATGTGTGTGTGTGTGTGTGAGTTACCTGTGTGTGTGTGTGTGTGTGTGTGTGTGTGTATATGTGTATGTTACCTGTGTGTGTGTATGTGTGTGTGTTACCTGTGTGTGTGTATGTCTGTGTATTACCTGTGTGTGTGTATATGTGTGTATATGTGTATGTTACCTGTGTGTGTGTATGTGTGTGTGTTACCTGTGTGTGTGTATGTCTGTGTATTACCTGTGTGTGTGTATATGTGTGTGTGTGTATGTTACCTGTGTGTGTGTATATGTGTGTGTGTGTGTTACCTGTGTGTGTGTATGTCTGTGTATTACCTGTGTGTGTATATGTGTGTGTGTGTTACCTGTGTGTGTGTATGTCTGTGTATTACCTGTGTGTGTGTATATGTGTGTGTGTGTATGTTACCTGTGTGTGTGTTTATGTGTGTGTGTGTGTATTACCTGTGTGTGTATATGTGTGTGTGTGTTACCTGTGTGCAGGGCATGCTCCTGTTCTTGTTCTTGGCTCTGTACAGCTGGTCCAGGGCGTCTCCGGTGGGCGGGGCCACGGGAGTGACACACACCACCAGGACCTGCTGGGCGTGGGGGGGCGTTGCCGTGACGAAGGCGTCGTACTCCAGGTCCGTGAGCAGGGGCATCCTCCTGCTACTGCAGCGGCACTGCTGCCCCTCTTGCCCCCGCAGGGCGGCCCTCATCAGCGCGGGGCAAGGCACGGGGCAGGGCGCGGGGCAGGGCACGGGGCAGGGCACGGGGGGCGGCGGGGCGGGGCGGCTCGTCTCCTGGCCCCTCCACACTGCCACGGGCCTGGAGGACGGAGAGAGGACAGCTCAGCGCCGAGAGACTACGGCTGCGTCTCAGACGGCCAAAACGCCGCCATCTTAGGCAGCATTCTGAGGCAGGAGGGCATTGGGTGCCGTCCTATTCAAACGTATGCAAGAATTATCATGATTATTATATTATTATTATTATCTCTTACTCCAGCCTGACGTTGCTGTGGACTCTCAGTGCTCCGGTCTCAGTGACGTGCTGTGGCTGCTCTTTGCCCGTCCTGTAACAGACCACCACAAACCACTGGTCAACAACAAACAACTGGGCAACACCGCTTACCTGCCAAGTTTTTATCACCAACTGACAGGACATTAGAAAGAGCAGATACACAAATGTGTTCACTTCAGTAAACCTCCTTCAATAAAGCTCTCTGGTCTTTCAGTACAGCTCTATGTCTATGGTCTTTCAGTAGAGTGCTTTGGTCTTTCAGTAAAACTGTATGGTCTTTCAGTAAAGCGCTTTGGTCTTTCAGTAAAACTCTATGGTCTTTCCAAAGCTGTGTTCAATCTCTGTGAAACAGAGACTCTGGCCCCAGTGGTTAACTGTGACACCTGCCTGCCCTTCCTGTGGTCTGGACTGAGTCCTGGTGGCAGGTATAAGCGCGTACCTGGCTGTGTCCAGCTGCTCCACATCGCCCCCTGGTGCCTGGGAGGGGCTGGCCTCCTCCTGCTCCTCCGGGCCTGGAGTGAGCGGGGCGGCTGATTGGCCCTTCCGCTTGCTGTGGGCGGAGCGAGCCGGCCGGTCCTTCGCTTTGGGGAGAGCGGGGCGGGGGCACATCCCTGAGAGACATCAGGAGGTAATAAAACTGACCGACCCAGAGAGACCTCATTTCAATCGCCTCCAATTTCTCTCATATTTTTTTTTCCTTTGCTTGCTATTTCTTCAACTCCTAGCTCCACCCATGGGGAGAGGCTAGGAAAAGTGGCAAGAAAAATAAAGTGTATAAGGCAAATGGAATGCCCTTGCTCTTTCAAACGTCAGTTAGAAGCCTCGTCAGTTACAGACGTGGCAGTTGGGGAAAGGTGGATCCACAGGTTGATCGTTTGTATGTCAGGCTTTCCGAAAAAATACTTCCACAAATGTTTTCTTACTCAATGTCCACTTCTAGCTCTAAGAAGGAACATTTGATGAGTTGGAATGTCTTTAAAGATGGCACACTGAAACAGGTTGAGATAATGGGGATGTAGATATAATGAAAATTATTTCCTGTCAGAACTACATTAGTGGAGTTAATTCCGACCTCCACATGAACTCATTTTAAAAAGATGAGATCTACTGCACACAGAAGTGAAAGAAAAGATTAGAAGAGTTGGAATTAGCATTTAATTGAGCTTACAGTCTTACATCTAAAATAAAATACCAGTCGATATGAGGATGTCAATCAAAGGAAGGATAGTCCAGAAATCCCCGCCCCTGGCCCATCGTCCCCATGGTTACCTGTTGCCTGGCGATAGTGCTCCAGCCAGCCTCCCAGAATGTTCCGAACCGTCCGCTGGAGTCTCCGCAGGTCCTGGTCCGCCCACCCCCTTCTCTCAGGCTCCGCCTCCTCGGGTCTCAGCTCCAGGGTCACGCCCGATGACCTCACTTCCTCCTGACACCCGGGGCAGGACGTTACCATGGGTACCACTCAACTACTGCTGCCATTCAACTCTGTCTATCTCTGTCTTTACACACCTTTCGTACCTTTATTTCTGAGAGTGCATTTTGAACAGGGGAGTGGTCAGAGAAAAGGGGTGTGGCCAGATGAGAGCACAGGACCGTCTCACCGTATTTGTGGGAGGAGCCAGGTTCGGCAGCGATGAGATTGACAGCTGGATCCTCTCCTGGTCCGCTCTGAACCAGAGAGAAGCTGAGGTCACACTCCAAGCCCGCACTGAGATCAGCTCCGTGACCTACACATGCGCACACACACACACACACACACACACACACGCATGCACACACACGCACACAAACGCGCACACACACTCAAATTTAACGTATGAAGTCACCCCTTCACTTAAGATTAAATGGCTTGACTGAATGGTGTGTTTAATGAACAGAAAAACTCAAATGAAGGCAGGAATATTACTGCTTTCAAAACTAAGACATCATATTTTGATACGGGTGGCTGTTTACCAAAGTGATTCAGACCAAGTGCCTGACATGACACCATCAATGTACTCGAGTGGAGTGTACTGTGGATGCAGAGCCTGGCAGTGATGCACCTGATGTGGTTTTATAGGTTATTTTCAAATTCTTTACAATTTAAAATCATTTTTCTTTTTTAAAACACACTCCATAAGTCAAAATAATCATTTAAACAGACACTTAAACTAATGAACAGACAAGACAAGACAAGACAAGACATCAAAAGACATAATGCACCTGATACTACATGATCCTGGCTGTATGTCTGCCACAGAGATAATGGTGCATTGTTTAATGGGCCTGCCATCAGAAATATGAGCTGGTTGCGGTGCCTAGATGCGTCCGGTTGGGCTATGGTGGGTCAGACACCGTGCCCTGGTTCCTGTGTTAGGCTCTCCCGTCTCCACGGTGACGGGGTCCCCCCCCCCCTCCTCACCTCTATCAGGATCGGCTTGTTCGGTCTGCCGTCGGGGGGCCAGGTCCACTCCCGGGCCACTGTACCGCTGGGGTCATAGGTCACACCCCCACGCTGGTCCCACACTGTCACTGAGTCACTGGAGAGAGAGAGAGAGAGAGAGGAGGGAGAGAGGTTTTACAGAGCCCTGTACCTGATTGGATGGGCTACAGCAGGTTTAGAGAGCACGGTGCCTGATTCGATGGGCGACAGCAGGTTTTACAGAGCGCTGTACCTGATTGGATGGGCGATAGCAGGTGTAGAGAGCATGGTACCTGATTGGATGGGCGACAGCAGGTTTAGAGAGCACAGTACCTGATTTGATGGGTGATGGTGGCGTGTCCCAGTGGCGTGAAGGTGGCCAGGACTGAGGCTTTGGGTGCGTCGCTGAACACCATGGTGTAGAAGCCTCCACAGGGCAGGCCTGAGTGACTCTGGCACACTGCCACGTACCCGGACGGGTAGCTGGTAGAGCACCGTCAAGGTCCTCAATTTTCGATTACATTTTTGTTGTAGAGCGCTTTTTACAGAACACACTTTACAGAGTGTGTACAGAAGGGCAAAAGGCTGAACCCCAAAAAGCAAGTACACGAGTTACAAAACGTCCCAATGTGGGAATTAAGGATGCTGTAGAAAGTAAAGACACTACAGGAAGTCAGGATACCACAGGAAGTAAAAACACTACAGGAAGTTAAGACAGCACAGGAAGTAAAGACACTACAGGAAGTAAGAATACCACAGGAAGTAAAGACACTACAGGAAGTAAAGATACTACAGGAAGTTAAGACACGGCAGGAAGTAAAGATACTACAGAAAGTAAAGACACTACAGGAAGTAAAGACACTACAGGAAGTTAAGACACGGCAGGAAGTAAGGATACTACAGGAAGTAAAAACACTACAGGAAGTAAGGATACTACAGGAAGTAAAGACACTAAAGGAAGTAAAGACACTAAAGGAAGTAAAGACACTACAGGAAGTAAAGACACTACAGGAAGTAAGGATACTACAGGAAGCTGGTCCCGTCGGTGATTCTGTAGTGCAGTTTCTGCGGAGCTGGCTCTTCCTGCCGGGGCTCAGTGACTGAAGGGCGGCGGTAAGGCGGGAATGGATAGGCCACGCCCCCGGGCCTCTGCCTGCCCACGCAGTCACTCTCAGCGTCTCCGTAATGGCGGAGGATCAGCGGGTGGGTGAAGCCTCGCTCGGCCAGCTCTGCGTTCTGCTCTTTTCTGCGTTAAAAAGTGCAAGACCAAAACGGATTATAATTTGTATTTAGCTGACGCTTTCATCCAAAGCATCTTACAGTTGATTTGACCAAGCAAGGGCTAATCCCCCGAGAGAAATGCGGGGTTAAGGGCCTTGCTCAAGAGCCCAACAGCTGTGCAGATCTCATCGTGGGGCTTGAACCACCAACCTAGTTTAGCTACTAGACTACAGGCAGCCCCACAGACCAAGATGAGGAATGCCTGTAGGATTATTTATTTTTAATAACCAGTGTGTTTTTTTTACATTACATTACATTACATTAATGGCATTTGGCAGACGTTCTTATCCAGAGCCAAGTGCAAAGTGCATACCCATAACTAGGGATAAGTGCACTGAAAGACCCTAGAGGGAAGTACAACTTCAACTGCTACCTGCACAACAAAGAGAAGGACCAGGGCCTATTTGATCATCAGTTTCATCTTTTTTTTTTCTTTTTTTTAATTTCTTTTTTTTTAACTGATGTGCACCAGACCTGGTTCAAATATGTAATTGTTTTGGATTCAAATACTTTCATACACTTTTCTGAGCTTGTCTGCGTGTGTGCATATAGGACATCCAGTATTAATTTTGACATGGAGCACTCCATGAAATAAACACAGTGGTAATCAATCCTGTTCTCTGGAGACCAACCATCCTGTAGGTTTTCATTTCAACCTTAACAAAGCACACCTCACTCAACAGATAGGGATCTCATTGAGCTGTTCATCAATCGAATCAGGCCGGATGTGCCAAATTAGGTTTGAACTGAAAACCTACGGGACAGAAGATCTCCAGGAACAGGGTCGGTTATCACCAATGTAACACAGCCAGTGTAAACCTAACATATGGCCCACACTCCAATGTAACACAGCCAATGTTACTGTGACACGGAGCACTGGCTACAAGTGTAATGTAACATTACAGATTGGCAGTGAATGTGCAATGGGAGATAAGTGTGAGTTTGGCAGAGAGGGGCAGGTGAGTGCACAGGTGAGTGTGCAGGTGAATGCACAGGTGAGTGTACAGGTGAATGCACAGGTGAGTGCGCAGGTGAGGGCACAGGTGAGTGTGCAGGTGAGTGCACAGGTGAGTGCGCAGGTGAGTGTGCAGGTGAGTGCACAGGTGAGTGTACAGGTGAGTGCACAGGTGAGTGTGCAGGTGAGTGCGCAGGTGAGTGTGCAGGTGAGTGCACAGGTGAGTGTGCAGGTGAGTGCACAGGTGAGTGTACAGGTGAGTGCGCAGGTGAGTGTGCAGGTGAGTGCACAGGTGAGTGTACAGGTGAGTGCACAGGTGAGTGCACAGGTGAGTGCGCAGGTGAGTGCGCAGGTGAGTGTAGTGGTCTCACATGGGAATCAGAGCCTGCTGTAGCCTCTCCACCGCCAATTGGCACACAGCCACCGACCGAGGGTCTGCAAGGGCAAGGTTCTCCGACTGGACCACCCAGCCTGGACACACAGACAGACAGACAAACAGACAGACAGGACATCTGCAGAATCCACAGGCAAAACACTACGGTTATCATTTCGGGTTCTTGTGCGTGTATGAGAGAAATAGAGAGTTTGCCTGTCATATCTCACCTTGCTCCTGGCAGACCTCTGATGAGATGGAAAAGCTTATGGTTGTGGACAAAAGAGCTGGAAATGAAGTTAGGAACAATCAGTACCAGCTTACAGTCCGCTTTAATAACACATTAAGCTGTTTAAAAGGCTGAAGGCCTTGCAAACTATGTGCTCATTGTGTTTTTAAACGCTTGAAGGAGCAGCAGAGTTCAGTGCACTAGCGTTCCCTCTTGGACAGTGGCCTCAAAATCAGAGCCGCATGTACACTGATTTTTAGTCCAGCCTCAGATCTTGATATAATTAGTTCAACTGTAGGTTTGTACATAATATATATGTAGTGAAATGTGTTGTCTAAATAACAACTCTTGCTTATATTCTGTGCTTTTATGCAGTTAAATGCATATTGGTCATTGGAATCAATCAAGGCAGCACTAATCGGTTGAAATGAGAACCTACATAGGCACGGCAATCCAGAGTTTGAGTCCACTGCACTTGAATATCATTTGGATAATCTATACAACACTCAGTTAATGTTACAAAACCATCACGACCGCACCCCCTCCTTCAAGGCAACATGACCCCACCTATGTGCCATCTCAATCAACCACCTGCAACAGATGGTAACCAGAGATGGGCCCCATTTCGTTAAAAGGCCACCTGCACTGACTTAATGGATAATACATGTTTAACATCCACTTCATTACTCTTCTCTGGTTTAAAATGCCCATGGTGGTTGTGTAATTAGTGTCCAATTGGTAAGGTAGCAGTCTCACCGATAATTTTGTTTCTGTATCTCTTTTTCAAGCGGATTTATTAAATTATTAACTGGGAATATGCAGGTGCCGTGCAGAGGATACACTTACATTTATGTCCATTGGTGACAGTTGGTTTATTTCGCAAATTCGTGGGTTCTTGGGAGAACTTTTCTTCAACACCGGGTTTCTTTCTAAACGTTTTCTTTGCATTTATAGTCTTCTCTTGAGCGGGATCGCCCACAGACAACTTATCAGAAGTGACTGAGCCCTTCGATTTGCTAGGTTTTGTGAAGGACTGCACTTGCCGTTTCATAAAATAAACCGCTCCGTCGGTCAGCTGGCGCCAGGTGTAATTCAGCACGTTCTCGAGGCCGTTGGGAAAGAAACCGTCCTCGCGCCCCTGGCACATGCACAGCAGACGCTCCAGTTCCATGAGCAGCTGTGGAGCTTCGAGTCGGTACTCCTCAAAAAGGCTAACCTCTCCACACACCTCCTCCTGAAGGGCAGCGGGTGTAGCCTCGGTATCCCTCTCCTCGTCATTGCTGTTGCCGTGGTCATCCGTCTCAAGCAAAGCATCGCTCCTTCTCCTTCCCTTCCTTTCGCTTCTCCCAGGACTCCCTCCAGAGAGCTCATCGTCCACGGCGGATTCACCGTCAGAACCCGACTTTGTGCTGTTTCATGAGGATAAGGAACCGAAGTGAATTAGTTGTTAATTCATATATCATGTGTGAAATATCAGGATCAGTTAACATTGGAATTTTCTTACCTTTTTTTATTTGACTCCAGTTGTAGATTGATGTGACATAGCTTCATTGACCGTTTACGCCGTTGTTTGCTACATGACTAAACATTCAAAGGTTTGATGTTGGTAAACGATTATTTTTTTAACATGTGAATTAATATGCAGTACAAATATCCCAAGATGAACATTAGCCTACCTGATCAAAAAAAAACATTGGTCCGGGAATAAAAGTTTCTTCCATGTCCAATAACGGTGAATTCTATAAACGGTCAAAAATAAATAAATAATAATAATTACATTAATCTGCGGCTACTTTCTGAAAACTGAAAATGTATCATAATTTCTCTTACCTGGACACAGCACTGTCTTCTGTGAGAAGTGCGGGACACGTTCGTTTGCAAAAGTTCAGTTGCTTGGATACACAGCGCGTCCGATGTAGGCTATATACGCTCATATTGTGCTACGGCTGGTTGCACAGTCAAGAAGAGCGCGCCTCAAAGTATGTTTTCATGAACACGCGTGGGAAACTAAAATGCTTCCATTGAAATCCGTTTTTGGTGTCCAATAGTCTTTCCTGACAACTCCAAGTCCAACCGCGCATTTTACGGATGCGTAGGCTATAACACAAGTGAAAGACAATCGCTACAAACAGCAGGTGTTCAGTGGAGAAAGTGATCACCTGACGCACGGCACAAACAAAGCTAATCGCTGAGCAGGGACGCCATCAGCTGCTGAGAAATGGTATGGCAGAAAATTGCTTGGGGTGTTGTGTGCGAGGTATCCTGCCACTCTTGCGCGTTGTGCGTGTACACTCAGTGAGCACGTTATTGGGTATTTATTTATGAGACGAATTTGTTAGACTTTATTGGTCTTCTGCCGTGGTCAACGTTATAATAAGATTATTTTTTGCTAATACAAATTCGGCGTTTGCCACTGCTTACTACAATTAAAAATGACAGAGCCACTCAATTTTCATTTGAAACAGGATATTCAGAGTTGTAGCCTACCTGTGACAGATGCAGTCCATAAAAAATGTAAATAGCTATGCACGTCTGTAAAAATCAGATAGCAGTTGCAGCAAGCAACTACCACATATTCTTTATCGCAAATCTTACATATAAAGTTAGGCTATCTGACGTAGGTAGGCCTATGTATTGTTTTCTGACCGTTCAATAATCTTTCCCGTTAACTTCAGAGGGGAACAGATGTTTGACAGGTCTCCTGTAACGAACTGAATCAGTTGATCGGAAACGTCATCCAGCGCAAACCCTGCTGTGATTGGATTTCATTCTCGAGACCAATGCCTGCTTGTGTTATTTCGACGTCCTTGCGGAAGACGTGGCGGCTTGAGCGCTGTGCACCGAAAGTGGAATTCTGTGAAGTTTCAATGTAGCTTGCTGTTGATCGGCCGCAAGGATGATTTCTCTTACGGATTCACAGAGTAAGAGCAATTTTATGTGCAAATGATTTGCAGCTTCAGCGTGGACGTGCTAGAACAGCGTAGTGTATTAGATGATATTCAGATGGAAGGCCTGTGACTAGCAATTTGTTGTAGTTAGCTTGGTAGCATGCAGCGGGGTAGCCTTTTCCCAGTTTTGTGCCAGCTGGTTGCCTGTAATCATCGGCTGTTTTTATGTCGTCCTGTTTTTGTTGATTATGAAAATGGATAGGTGGATAGCTAGCTATGTTAGTTTTTAAAATACCAGGTTGTCTAGAGATGAGGGACAGGAATTCCGGGTGGCTATTCTGCTCGGTCGCTTGCTTTGAATGTTGGAAGACATTCTATTCAGTTAGTCGATCGCCCATATTGACCAAATATTATGATGTTGTTTTATTGACAAACATGACTAGATCCGCGAGTTTGTTACTGCAGATATTACTAGCAATATCACTGAACAAGCAGGCTAGCGAACGGGATTCATCCACATCGTCTTGCTTGCTATCTATAGACAGCATAGCCTGCTTTAAATATCAGTGACTGATAACTGTTGTGTTCCATTATTGCAACCAAGCTGCAGTGCAATTATGTCTATCAATCAATCAATATATCTATACTGTTATATCGGTAGCATAATACATTTTACATGCCAGTTTTGAATTAAATCTTAAGGGTGAATGTACAGATCAAGTAGCTAATGTAACTGCTAATGTGCATGGGTTGATCACCAAAACGACTGCGAAAATCATCTTGGGGAATATTGTCTTGAATAGTATAGATTTTAAATCCTTTAAATCCTTTCTAGTGTATAAAGGCAATCGCGTGATTACATAACGATCGCCATGGCTTCCAAGTGAAGTGGTGGCTCTGTGTACAAGTGGTCTAACGACGGGTACAAAAAATTGTGTAACCTACAATAGCGGGAATGTTGGGTTGTCATTTGGGTTGCCTGTGGATATTACATATGAATGGCTAACTATGATATAATTATTCTTATGATGCCATGCTTTCACCAAAACCTCTTACTGTATCTGCGCCTGACTACACTGGCACGAGGTGTAGTTGGACACATGTAGAGATTATGAATGTTTGATTTTTGAAAGGCAGAATGTTTGACATTCATTTTGGGTACAAAAGAAACTGTACGCAGCGTGACTTATGTCCTTAATTTCAGCAAAAAGCACTTGGTCACCTTCCGCAAATAGTGCACAAAACGTATAGGACAGCTTTTTTTCTGTGAAGTTTGCACACTGACTGTGAATGGAGGTTGTGTTTGTTCAAACCTGAGAGTGGAGTGTGCACTCATGCCTAAGAAGAATGGAGATTGTGTGTTAACCCCTGTTAATCGCCGTTTACTTTCGTATCTCAGAAATCGGAATGGGGATAACAGGCTTCGGCGTGTTTTTCCTGTTCTTTGGAATGATCCTGTTCTTTGACAAAGCACTCCTAGCAATAGGAAATGTGAGTATGATCACTTGCTTCCCATTCACTTACTTTCCTGTTTTGTTTTTTTCCCCCCCAGTGCTGACTTTTTCTACAAATTCAGTCATGGAGGGAGAGGTGGAGTCGGGAGTGAAATTTACAATCAGTCGGTTGTCCGATTGGCTTGTCTGACATTTAGAGAGCTCGCGAAAGGTCGCACAGAGCCAACTGCGCCATTTCGAACGGTCAACGCACACAGCGTTGCATATTGTCATTCGTTGTATCACTCTTTATTTTGAAGTTCTCTAGCTTCACTGGCGGTTTTGTCGTCCTGCTATATAAGCCTTCCGACCAGGTCCGGTACGTCCTAATTGGCTAATCATTATATTACGTGTCATTTGGCTGACACTTAGTTGATTAGACTTAGCAGGAGACAATGCAGGGTTAAGGGCCTTGCTCAAGGGCCCAATGGCTGTGCGGCTCTTATTGTGGCTACAGCTGCTAAATGCTTAAATTGCGGATGTGCAGTAATGGCACCTTTCTCTGTCTCCCCGCCCCCCTCTCCGTGCCCCTCGGTGCAGATCCTGTTCGTGGTGGGCCTGTCGTTCGTCATCGGGCTGGAGAGGACCTTCCGGTTCTTCTTCCAGAAGCACAAGCTGAAGGCCACCAGCTTCTTCCTGGGGGGTGTGTTCGTGGTGCTGATCGGCTGGCCCATGGTGGGCATGGTGCTGGAGATTTATGGCTTTTTCCTCTTGTTCAGGTGAGCTGGGGGGCTTCCAGGTGTTTGTTACAATGGGGACCGTCCGGGTTTAAGGCAGGGATGGGCAACTCCACTCCTGGAGGGCCGGTGTGTATGCAGGATTATAGCAGGGATGGGCAACTCCAGTCCTGGAGGGCCGGTGTGTATGCAAGACTAACTCCAGTCCTGGAGGGCCGGTGTGTATGCAAGACTAACTCCAGTCCTGGAGGGCCGGTGTGTATGCAGGATTTTGCTGCAGTTACCCTGCCACAATCAGTGATTAGCCATATGCACCATGACCGATTCACTCATACATTAGACCACAATAAAATGCTACAAGACAAGAACATTTATCAGCTGCTGTTTATATGATGGAATCTGGCTATTAATGATAGATCATGTAAATGATTGGGCTAATTAAATAATTAAGAGCAGAAGTTGGTCTGAAATCCATAAACAGATACAGCCCGCCCTTGCCCATCCCTGGTTTAAGGAGACTCCACTCCTAAGCTTAACACTGATCTGTGTCTCTCTCTCTCCCTCTTTCTCTCCCTCCCTCCTTCCCTCTGTTTTCAGGGGCTTTTTCCCAGTGGTCGTAGGCTTTATCAGGAGGATACCCGTTCTGGGATATCTGCTAAATCTCCCAGGAATCAGTGGGGTAAGTGTGTGCACTAAGAGAGACTCATTTAACCATAGGTACGAATCTCATTCTTGCGTGAATCTGACCACTTATGCACAACGTGTGGATAGAGACTATCCTCTGTCAGTACCTGTTCCACACTGTGTGTTACATCGTTTCTGTGCAACTGACGGACAGCAACTGCTCTAACCTAAACTAACCATAATCCTTGCTGGTCCTCAGAAATATATAAATTCAGGAAAAGTATGAACAGAAGTGTTTTCGTTTGTGGTGTGTTGGGATAGTCGTTTTTTCTTTGTACTGCAATTGATCTTAATCGTTCTCTCTCTCTCTCTCTCTCTCTCTCTCTCTCTCTCTCTCTCTCTCCCCCTCTCCCTCAGATTGTGGATAAAGTCGGAGAGAGCAACAACATGGTATAACAGTGATTATGTGTACATTCTTTTGTTTTGTTTTGAGAAGATGTCTTTATAATATTTATAATGGTTTTCCTGAAACGGCTTCGTCCCCATTCGGTCAGATTAGCTGAGGTCATACTGTGTCAGAGCTTCATTTGGACCCTTTTTCCGGAACTTTCTCCGGAAAAGAACGGAGCTTTCGCTTGCTCTTGTAGTCTTTCAGTTTTTCGTGAGCACCCGTTTCCTCGATGAGGAAAGAGCAGAGTGCCTCGTTGCCATGGGACACTACATGTTTTTGCTAAAACGCAAAAGGCCCGGGTGCATGTCCTGCCAGGCTCTTAGCTCTATCGCTCTCTCACACACACACACACTCTCACACTCTCACACACACACACACTCACACACACTCTCTCACTCACACACAGTCTCTCACTCACACACACTCTCTCACTCACACACACACACACACACACACACTCACACACACTGTCTCACACACACACACACACACACACACACACACACACTCTCAGTCTCACACACAAACACACACTCTCAGTCTCACACACAAACACACACTCTCAGTCTCACACACACTCACACACACACACACACACGCACACACTCTGTCTCGCACACACACACACACACACACACTCACACACACACACTCACACACACACACACACACACACTCTCAGTCTCACAAACACACACACACACACTCAGTCTCTCACACACACACACACACACACACACACACACACACACACACACACACGCTCGCTCGCTCGCTGACACGCTCCGGCGGAGGGTATGACGCTGGAAGAAGACCGACCCTCCGGACCGCGGGACTAAACCGCCGAGTCGCCGTGCCGACCCCGGACCCCGGACCCCGGACCCCGCTCGCTGGCGTCCCCGCTCTCCGCGTGGAGACGCCTTTTTATTTACGTACGGAAACCAGACCGCTCTCTCCACTCCACCTGCTGTACATGGGCCCCCTCCCCCCCCCACACCCCCCCATTAACGCTGGACCCTGAACAGGCACTCCACCTCCTGGGCTGAAACGCAGAGAGGGGGGGGTGACTTCCTGCTTTTATAAAATAATGTGATGCTTCTGTCTGTGTGAAAATACAATAGAAGCGCTAAGAGGTCATGAAAAGAATACTGTCTCGCATAGTTTGTTACTGTGTACGTTTTTTGTAAATACGCACTTGAAATTTAAGTGTAACCCGTTTTTTCCAAGACAATCTCAATAAACGCTTCTGGTCTCAGACGTAAAGGCTTGTGTGTCGGTCGTTTTATTCTGGTCTCAGTCTGCGTTGGAAACTTAAGATTCACGGAGGAACGCGACCCCAGTAATCAAGTGTCCGTTAGGCGGCGTTCACGAAGCAAACCCGCGAACCCTCTTAGTCGGATGATCCTGATTAGCCGCCATTCGTCAGTAATTATGATTCCCCAATGATTCATAGCTCCCGTTCGGGACTCCACTGTTTTTCCCAGCTGAATGGTTTCACCTGGTTAATGAATCATTATAAAGAATCTCTTAATGAAGCTTATTGATTCAGTCCCAGAAGCCACGTGCTCCATTAAGCGCTTTCAGGATCCGCACTGAAAGATTCACTGAGCGGGATCCTGTAAGAGTCACCTGAATCCGCTTTACTGAATTGCTGCATTTCATTGCTCAGTGAAACACAATATGCAGTTAAAGGCAAAATAATTACCTTGATGTACCTTTCAATCTCACATTTGGCTGACTGACTTTTATTTTCCTTTGTAATATTTAAAATGTTTTGTTAAACATGGAGATAAGACTATTATGTTTGCAAGAAAATGTTCCACAATATTAAAAATCAAACATCAGATCCTAGTGCTGCAGCGTCAATGCATGTATTCAGTTTGTATATAATGTATATGTGTGTGCATCGGTCATGTTTGTTTTTTAGGTTTTTTTTTTTTTAACCTGTTGCTGTAAAGAAAGCCAGGTGAGCTGACCTGTGACTGGGGGTTCGGGGGAGGGGGGGCGGTTCGGACACACACACACACACACACACACACACACACACACGCGCCCATGTTAACTTCCTCCTGGAAGGGGGTCCTGTGTGGGGCGGTGGTGTGGCTGCTGCAGTTCCCGAATCCTGACAGAAAATCAGTTTAAAATCAAAATCGGGTTTGTCGTGAGGTACTAAAAACTGCCACCAGGGGGCAGTGTTGCTCAGCCTGAGTTATTTGGTCCTAAACAATGCTAATGTTGATACATTCAGTACTTAGCATTTCTGACATCTATACTTAAAATTCAGTCCAACGTGCAACAAAACAATTAAATTCTGCAAGATAACTGGTGTTTATTTTGTACATTTACATTTTCAAGTGATCAAATATCATTATAGGTAGTTGTATATAAAGATAAATTCTAGTAAAACATACATAGCAACAAGAATCAAATGTACTATACAGCACTGATATTTTTATATATTTTTTTTTCTCACTAATTTGTCATAAACTGTACAGACACTTTATATTTTGCAATTACAATAGTTTCACATAGGAAAATTGCACCTGCCCACCATAAATCAACATGTTTCCTTCCGGCCGTTAAAGAAAAGGCTATATAATACTGCAGGTTGCCATGTTCTGAGAATCCTCCCTTTGTCATGTGCATTATAAAATCACCGTACACATACTCATGGGACACGACGTTTCAGACCGAAGGCTTATAACATTGCTGCATGTTATTTCAGTAAAATCCCTCTCTTTAAATCTGGTCTCTTAATATTTAGAAATTATATAAGAGATATAAATACAACGCATTTCCAGGATTCTCATTTGCACACTGGGTCAAATACTGAACTGATACTAGGAGGAACTTCTCATAAACTGGCAACCTATGCCTCAACATCTTTTAGGGTGCTCTTCGTGAATATGACAGCGTTCCCAACTTTGCACTCAGCAAAGCGTATATTCATCTTTACATTAACATTTCATGTGGAATGTTTTGTTTCATAGCTCGACGTCTTCTACACAAAACACAAAAACCCTTGTCCTTAAAATTGATCTAAAATATTAATAAGTTAAGACATTTTACGCAACATCCCCCCAAACCTACTAGAGGCCAAACATATCTCAACCGACACAATTGGTGAGAAACGACTACATTGTAAACTGGCAACCCACTACCTAAATATCTTTCCTGAACAGTTTCAGATAGGTAAGACGCGTTTAATAAAGACGGCGTCCCGCTATACCCCAAGGCTACATTCATTTCCACCTGAATTATACATCAAATTTCATGGTCGAGAGCTTTGTAATTCCCTGCTTTTTTTGACAGTAGATTATACAAAGTCTTCCGACAGTGCGATACCCCACTTATTAACTGTGCAGAAGATAATGGCGAGAACATAATTTCATCAGTCAGGCCGGTGAAATGGGAAGGTTATCTACTCATTTGGCAGTTTCCATTATTCCTCTTCACCATGGATACGGTAACGTGTCAGTTCGACTCGTCTGGTCATGTTGCTACAGCATTTCTTCGATGTCAGCCCGACCTCATAGACTAAATTCCTCCCCATGGGTCAACTGGCACAATGTTCCGACAGACACAGACTACAATCTCATCTCGTCTACCATCCAGTGCGCTAAAAACGGTTTCAAAGCGTGGTATTTCTTAAACATTTAGCTTGTGCTTTGAGTGCCACTGTAGAAATGTCTATTTCATGTGTACAGCAGGCTCGACAGGAATAGAGACAAAATAAATACATTTCCAAAATGCTAAAATGCGTAGGCTTTGTTATGGGAAGAAATGTATCAGTACCAGTGTTTCAAATGCCACAATTGTGCATGTGCAATATATTCATTTGAAAGCACGGTCAACGGCCTGTTATTATTTTTTTAACGAAATAAGCTGTGTACAAAAATATGTTCGGCATATTTGTTTATGTCATGGTCCCGAATATTAATATGTATCCACTTGCAAGGTAAACAACTCTGTTTAGCTGTAGCAATATATATTTACCAAGAACCTACAGTGCAGTCCATAAGTATTTGGACAGAGGGACAATTTCTGTGCTTTTGGCTCTGCACTTAATAATGTTCCAAACTGTTTTCTAAGCCTATTGATTGGCCTATTTTCTTATTTCTCAGCCTCATAATGGCTTCCTTGACTGTCATTGGCCAATCTCTGGTCCTCGTGTTGAAAATGCCAATGCCACACTCCAAAGGCAATCAAAAGCCTAGAATCAAGACTAGATACCGAAACCTTTCTTACACCTGACTAATCTGAAACTGAGCTGAGTTTCTGTCCAATTAAGTTTGGTCCCCTAAAATGGGAGGACTATGTATAAAAAGGAGGTAATTCCACAATGGATCACTCAATATCGATGCAAATACCCTCAAATTAAAGGTGAGCGTCTGCACTTTAAACCACATATTCACGGTTTCCAAATTTCAAATCGCTCCCAATTTGCTGCAGTGCAGAGCCAAAAGAACAGAAATCGTACCGCTGTCCAAATACTTACGGACTGCACCGTGCGGCGTGGCCGGCAGCCATTATTCTTCTTCAGACTGAACGTTGTTTTGGAAATTTGATCTCAGGGATATGAGTAATTGGGGGCTGTGATATGAGACGGTGGATATTCATGTTCAATCGTACCTTAATTGTCACAGATGGAGCCCTGAATTTGATCAAGGCTCTCTCCCTGGCTTGTTTTGTCATTCTCTCTCCACTCTTCCCTCCGTTTCTCTCTCTCTCTCTAGTCCCTCGTTCCTCTCTGCCGTGGACCCGGCTTAATCTAACGTGGCAGGAGGAGGCCCGGTGCGTCTCTTTCAGCAAGAGGCATTCTGTGATAGCGGGGGCCTCCCAGGAGACGCGCGTGGGAGCCTGGCTTTGGCGCAAAGCTTCATCTGTGACTCGGTGAGCCTGATTCATTAGCCGCGAGCCCGCCGCCGCACGTTTCCCACAATGCAATGCACCGAGACGTTCCCTCAAATCGCCCAAGGCACTTTCCTCCCCTCGCTGACGCCTGGAAGGCAGCAGGTTCAGCTCAGCCAACCGCAGATGACGTGTACAATACTTCACTGCAGGCAGGTTTCATCGAATCTATCTGTATCGCTGTTAGCTGAGGGCGCTAGTTTGCTAAGCTGTCGCTATTAGGTTTCCTAGTTCTCAAAGCCAGCCGCCTTCCAGGCCTCACTGAGGGAGGGGCAGTACCTGGGGTGGGGGAGTCTGATTGGAGGACACCTGAAGCTCCGGGACCTTGGGTCGACGGCAGGGTGGGAAACGGCTAACAGAGGTGTGAAATGAAGCCGATGTTCCTCTTTGAGATGCGACAAAGCTCAAGGGCTGAAATTCAGAGGGAAAAGACCAAGGGGAGACGCCACAGCTATACGTCACGATCGATACGGATATTTTCAAACGAGTCGCACCGTTCTGACGTCACATCCGAAAGCACAAACATGTTACATGGTAACACACAGTACTTTTATCTGCTATTAATGAATTAATAATCCTCTTGACTGGTCAAGTTCATTATTCATAAAATGCGAAACCATACAGGTTATAGGTCGTGTGCTATGCTATCCCTTACTGCTACATTCCGCGTGGAGGCAGTCGATCGGCCAGCAGGGGGCGCTGCCGTTGTGCTCTTTAGCATGGCGCTGAACCTGAACCGCTCCAATAAATATCCGGCTGTACAAGCGAAAAAGATAATGAATGATTATCGACCGAACCAGGCACTTCGGCCTGGCGTAGACGTCGTGGGGATAGGGTCCTCTCAAAAACGCTGCTACGGTGTGTGAGAGACAGACGCTGTGAGAATGTTTGAGTTCCCTTAGAAAGGGCGTTCCAGTAGCTACGCGCCACGTAACTACGTAACTCCAACTCCCAACATCCCAACTAACTGGAACCCTGAAAGGTAAGTGATGTGTGACTACACTCCCCAGATAGGCCTTGGGGCTGAGGGAGAGAGAGTGTGAGAGAGAGAGAGGGAGAGTGAGAGAGAAAGAGAGAGAGAGGCTGTGAGGGAGGGAGGGAGAGAGAGAGAGAGGGAGAGAGAAAGAGAGAGAGAGGCTGTGAGGGAGGGAGGGAGAGAGAGAGAGAGGCTGTGAGGGAGGGAGTGAGGGAGTGAGAGAGGGAGAGAGTGAGAGAGAGGCTGTGAGGGAGGGAGGGAGGGAGAGAGAGAGAGTGTGAGAGAGAGAGAGGCTGTGAGGGGAGGGAGGGAGGGAGAGAGAGAGAGTGTGAGAGAGAGAGAGAGGCTGTGAGGGAGGGAGGGAGAGAGAGAGAGTGAGAGAGAGATGCTGTGAGGGGGGAGGGAGGGAGGGAGAGAGAGAGAGAGGCTGTGGGGGGGGGAGGGAGGGAGGGAGAGAGAGAGAGAGAGGCTGTGAGGGAGGGAGGGAGAGAGAGTGAGAGAGAGAGAGGCTGTGAGGGAGGGAGGGGGTCCGGGCGGCTACTCCACGTCGGAGGCGTCGTTGTCGGACAGGTGGTAGTTTGACCCCTTGACCCGGATGTACTCCACCTGCCGGCCCTCGTCCGAGTCGGACGCACCGCAGGTGCAGAGCCCTCCCTCGAACAGCCCCTCCATCTCCTCCAGACGACGGCTCTTGGTCTCGGGGAGGCAGCCGAACACGAACACGGACCCCAGCAGTGCCAGGCCCGAGTACAGGAAGAAGGCCCCTGTGCGGGGAGAGAGCGGGAGCCAACGTCAGGGGCTCACAGACTACCCCTCGCCCATAAAACACCGTCACGCCCAGTGAGCAGACTGAGACTGAGTGGGGGCCCCGGGCCGTACTAGATCCTGCAAAAAACCTAAAAGTAAGTCCATCCAAGCAAGTATTTTAGTCTTACATTAAAATATTTATGACTTTTTTTTTTTTTTGCAAAGAATATTGCCAATGAAGTAATGTTGTCTCAGCCACTGTCTCGGCTCAAGATTTGTCAACAGTAACTTGTAAAATAAGCTAATATTTAGACTAAAACACTGAAGACACTTTTTTGTAGTGTGGGGACCCTTAGTGGGGGCGGTATTCAACCCTGTGGGAGTGGAGAGAGGGGCGTACAGCAGTATTAGACCCAGTGAGGTATGAGAGGTGTGTGTGTGAGGGTGTGAGAGGTGTGTGTGTGTGTGTGTGTGAGGTGTGTGAGGTGGTGTGTGAGGTGTGTGTGAGGTGTGTGAGGTGTGTGTGTGTGTGTGAGGTGGTGTGTGAGGTGTGTGAGGTGTGTGTGAGGTGTGTGAGGTGGTGTGTGAGGTGTGTGAGGTGGTGTGAGGCGGGCGTACCGTAGTAGGACAGCAGCTGTGCTATGTGGAGGAAGGAGAGGGACACCAGCACGTTGAAGGTCCAGTTCACCCCGGCTGAGCAAGCGTTCCCCGTGCTCCGGGCCCACAGGGGGTAGATCTCCGAATTCACCGTCCAGGGCATGGGGCCCAGTCCTGGGGAACCACACAACCCACGGGCCAGTCAGAGTCACACACAATCAGAGTCAAATCTGACTCGCATCAGAGTCACATCAGAGTCACAGCCGAGTCAATAGCCGAGTCAAATCAGAGTCAAATCAGAGTCAAATCAGAGTCAAATCAGAGTCAAATCAGAGTCACATCACAGATTCTAAATCAGATCAGAATCCAATCAACATTAGATCATTAAAATGGAGAGAGACTGGCGGAGGCCCGGGGGCTCGTACCCGGGGCGAAGGAGGCCAGGTAGAGCACCAGGCCCAGCAGCACCACCCAGGAGTACGAGGTGGGGCAGTAGTTGTAGGCCCAGAACGTCCCGTCTGCCATCTGGCTGCGGTTGGAGCACCTGTCAGGACCCGAAACGCAGATCTGGGTTAGATATGTACTTTCAAATATTTACTAATATTTTTGTCATTTTTATTTAGTGCCTCCCACTCACCTGCCCCAGGCAGCCTCCCCGGTGAACGCCTGATTGGCCGGCTGGCAGGAAGTGTCGAACACGGCGGTGCTGTTCTCACGGTAACAGAAGCCGCAGGCAGGGTCCAGCATGCAGGGCTCACATGACCTGCCACAGGGGGAGGAGTCACGGCACGGTCAGGATAGCAAGGAGGCCGGGGCCATATCAGAGTCTGACACGCCCACCTCGGAGGTATACACTCCAAGCCACAGATCCAACTGTTCAAATACACACAGACACGCACACACACACACACACACACACACATTCAGGCACAGGCACGCACACACACACACACACACACACACACACACAGGCACACACAGACACACACAAACACACATATACAAGCATACACACATGCATACACACACACACACATTCAGGCACATGCACACACACACACACACACACATACACACATACACACACACACACATACACACAGGCACACGCACACACACACACACACACACACACACATACACACACACAAGGATAGTTGGATCTTGAGCCCCAGAATTCAATAAGCCTGTTCTACAATTACGGAAATGTACAGACTGTCCAATCAAGCACTCTCACAGGGAAGCCATTAAAAATTAGAACAGTGCTACTGGTGTGTGTGTGTGTGTGTGTGTGTGAGTGTCTACGAGTGTTGTGACTCAGCCCTCA
>NC_083778.1:16405722-16410722 GCF_963514075.1 Conger conger
TGAGTGACGCTGGGGTTAGCCAATGAGCTCTGATGATGGGAGAGTGAGGTAAGAGGCGGTGTTCTTTCCAATCGCATATTATTCCTTCCCTAGCTTGTGAAATTGAAAATGTGAATTTAGGCAAATGGAATGTCCTGGCTCCTTCAAATGTCAAGTTACAGACAGGGCAGATGAGGAGAGGAGGTCATTTACACGTCACGCTTTCTGGAAAGATACTTCTGTAAAGGAAGCAATGATTTTTTTCTTGCTCAGAAGAAAGACTGGAACTTCTACTTGAAGCTCCTAGAAGGAGCTTTGTAGGAGAAAAGTGAGTGATTGGAATGAGCCCTGGGGCACAGGAGGTGTAGAGTAAGGCGTGGGAGTCCCTGGGTGTCGCTGTGAGGGCAGACGCCCCCCCACGCCCCTCTTCCTCACCCGTAGCGCGTGCAGGTGGAGTTGGGCGGAGTCGGGGGCGGGGCCGGGTCAGAGGGGCGGAGCGTGACGGGGGGCGTGTGCTGGGCGGAGAGGAGGAAACCCACGCCAGGACCGACAGACTCAGAGCGGTGCCTGAGAGAGAGAGAGAGAGAGAGAGAGAGAGGGGGAGAGGGAGAGAGAGAGAGAGAGAGGGAGAGGGAGAGGGGGAGGGAGAGAGAGAGGGGGAGAGGGGGAGAGAGGGAGAGAGAGAGGGGGGGAGAGAGGGAGAGGAGAGAGAGGGAGAGAGGGAGAGGAGAGAGAGAGAGAGAGGGGAGAGAGGGGGAGGGAGAGAGAGAGAGGGAGAGAGAGAGAGGGAGAGAGAGAGGAGAGAGAGAGGGGGAGAGAGGGAGAGAGGGGGGGGAGAGAGGGAGAGGAGAGAGAGAGGGGAGAGAGAGGGGAGAGGAGAGAGAGAGAGAGAGAGGGAGAGGAAAGAGAGAGGGAGAGGAAAGAGAGAGGGGGAGAGAGAGGGAGAGAGGGAGAGAGAGAGGAGAGAGGGGGAGGGAGAGGGGGAGAGGGAGAAGAGGGAGAGGGGGAGACGGAGAGAGAGAGGGAGAGGGAGTGTGGAAGAGGGGGAGAGAGGGGGAGGGGGAGAGGGAGAGAGGGAGGGAGAGGGAGAGAGTGAGAGAGAGAGGGAGAGGGAGAGAGAGAACACAGGAAAGGGTTGTTATTCTTTCCCCCTCCTTTCTTTTTTATGGGGGTTTGTTGTTTGCAATTAATGTATCTCAATGCATTTGCAACACAAGTATGAATTTGCAAGAGAGATCGGGAACAGAGAGAGAGTGCAAATTAAACCCCCATATGCAAAAGGAAGACCAAAGGACCTGTCACTCTGCTGAGTTTCTGAATTTACAATCCAATTCACAAGCTGTTAAGCACTGCTGTTTTCTCCCGTTAAGCGTTCTTCATGT
The DNA here is from genome assembly GCF_963514075.1 of Conger conger. Classification (NCBI taxonomy): domain Eukaryota; kingdom Metazoa; phylum Chordata; class Actinopteri; order Anguilliformes; family Congridae; genus Conger; species Conger conger. The sequence continues at coordinate 16,407,084 of NC_083778.1, forward strand.
GCGACGATTAATCTCCACCAGCGGGGCGTCCCAAACTCAGGCTACGTTCCCGCACAAGCAGCAGTGCAGGGGCTGCAGCACCAGAGCCGTCTCTGGTTTCTGTTCCACCACAAGAGCTTGACGGCCGAAGTCCAAGCCTGGACATTCGAGTGGCTCCAGCGCGTGGTTTGCCGTGTTCACTAAACCTGTGTGTTTACAGGTACGAGGTTACAAGGAAGCCAGTTATGTGGTTATTGGTTTGGGTGGAGCGAAAACCAGGACCGTCTCTGGCCCCTCCGGGACCGGGGGCTACCGACCCCTGCAGTAACGGACGGCTGTGCCCTTGCAGGATTCAGCCCCGTGCACACCAAGAGCGATAACTATAACTCCATGATTTTAAAATTGCTTCTAACTGGAGTGGACGGCGGAGTCGTAAAGACACGGACAGTGACGAGCGATAGGACACCGACAGCCAATCAAAATCCAATCCCAGTTTACAGGGCGTCGCCGTAAAGGTGACACAGCTGAGAGAACGTAGTCCTTCAGCAGTGTGGACGATAATAAACCGGAGTACAAATTGGGATAAAGATGTGAAAAAAGACCCCCTCCCCCCTCAGATCCCCTCAGATCCCCTCAGCCCCCCTCAGCCCCCCCTGCCCCCCCCCAGCCCCCCTCAGCCCCCCTGCCCCCCCCCCAGCCCCCCTCAGCCCCCCCTGCCCCCCCCCCTCAGCCCCCCTCAGCCCCCCCCTCACAGAGGATGCTGGCGAGGGTCAGCTTCCTGCGCCCCGAGCGCTCCACCAGCCACACCCCCAGCAGGGTGAACAGGAAGTTGGTGAGGGCCGTGAGGGCCGACAGCCAGATGGCCAGCCTCTCGTCCCGCACTCCCGACATCTGCAGGATGGTGGCGCTGTAGTACCTGTGGGCCGGAGCGCAGAGGGGTTAGAGAGTGTGTGTGTGTGTGTGAGAATGTGTGTGTGTGTGTGTGTGTGTGTGGGTGTGGGTGTGTGTGTGTATGTGAGTGTGTGTGTGCGTGTGTGTGTGTGTGTGTGTGTGTGTAAGTGTGTGTGTGAGTGTGTGAGTGTGTGTGTAAGTGTGTGTGTGAGTGTGTGAGTGTGTGTGTGAGTGTATGGGTGTGTGTGTGCATTGTGTATGTGTGTGGGTGGGTGTGTGCGCATGTGTGTATGTATGTGTGTGTGCACTGTGTATGTGTGTGTGTGTGTGAGTGTGAGTGTGAGTGTGAGTGTGTGTGTGTATGGGTGTGTGTGAGTGTGAGTGTGTGTGTGTGTGTGTGTGTGTGTATGGGTGTGTGTGTGAGTGTGTGTGTGAGTGTGTGTGTGTGAGTGTGAGTGTGTGTGTGTGTGTGTGTGTGTGTGTGAGAATGCGTGTGTGTGTGGTGTGTGTATGGGTGTGTGTGTGTGCATTGTGTATGTGTGTGGGTGGGTGTGTGCGCATGTGTGTATGTATGTGTGTGTGCACTGTGTATGTGTGTGGGTGTGGGTGTGTGTGTGTGTGTGATGTGTGTGCACAGGACCAGTATTATCTGGACTCAAACAGACACACCAGCTCTTGCATATTTGTTCAGCTCAGCCAATCAGACGCAGACAATCTCCTGGCCAATCAGTCTCTGGCAATCTCCCGGGACACCACTCCCCCCTGTTCCCCCCCCGGCTCTGAGGAGAATCTGCACCTCGTCACGTTCTCTCACCCCCGCCCTCCTTCAGAGACCCAGCCCCGCGCTCTCCTGATGACGGGCAACAGATGGAACGTTCCGGATGGGTCCCACAAGCCCCTCCCACCCCTGAGACATGCTGCCAGCTCATTGGATCCTGTCAGGCTGATTGGTTGTATTGTGGTTATACCTTGGTTGTATTTCAATTATCCGAGGTTTTGTCCCCAACCTTTTAAAAACAATTGCTATGAGTTGCTATGGCTATTTGTTTCTGTAAATACATTGATTTTGCAATGTTTAAATAAGTTTAAAATGAAAACTCGACATCCCTCTATCTATTCCTCATATCCCACCCTGTCTCTCGTTCTTCTCTCTCCTCCTTTTATCTCTCTCCTTCTTTTCTCCCTCTCTCCACTGTCTGTCTTCCTCTTTCTCCCACCCCAACTCACTCTTCCTCCCTCTCTCCCTCCCACCCGCCCTCTCTCTCCTTCTTTCTCCCTCTCTCCACTGTCTATCTTCCTTTTCTTCTCTCTCTCCCTCTGTCACTCCCCCCTCTCCCCCCTCCCTCTCTCACCTCTGTCCTCTATCTCTCCCTTCTCTCTCCCTCTCTCTCTCTCCCTCTCGCGCTTCTCCCGCTCTCACCTCTGTCCCCAATCTCTCCCTTCTCTCTCCCTCTCTCTCTCCCTCTCTCTCCCTCTCTCTCTCACCTCTGTCACCTATCTCTCCCTTCGCTCTCTCTCCCCCTCTCACCTCTGTCCCCTATCTCTCCCCTCTCTCCCCCCCCTCTCTCTCTCTCTCTCCCTCTCTCCCCCCCCCTCTCTCTCTCTCTCTCTCTCTCCTCCCTTCTCTCTCTCTCTCTCTCCCCTCTCTCCCCTATCTCTCCCCTCTCTCCCCCCTCTCTCTCTCTCTCTCTCTCTCCCTCTCTCTCCCCCCTCTCTCCCCCCTATCTCTCCCCCTCTCTCCCCCCTCTCTCTCTCTCTCTCTCTCCCTCTCTCTCCCCCCCTCTCTCTCCCCTCTCTCTCCCCTCTCCTCTCTCTCACCCCTCCCTCAGTGAGGTGCTCTGACTCAGAACAGCTCCTCAGAAGGGTCTGCATCCCGCTGCCCGGCGACTGTAGTAACCGACTCGTGCCCGGCGACCGCTCGCTGATTGGCTAATCGTCCATCAGAAGGGGGAGTCCTGAGACGTCATTCGCTCACGTTCTAGGAGAGCAGCAGCTGCCCCTGCGCTCATTTGCATACTAACAGGGACGGTTCCACAGCCTGCTTCTAGCAGCACCGCGGTTTTTCGCCGTAAAAACCTAAATGCAATGTAATGTGAATCTTACTTAACCCTCGAAGGTGCGACGTCACAAATATGTTGGCGAGTGGATAGCTAAGTTTATCCCTTTCTTGCGTTCGGAGTAGAGCTAAACACTAGCTATCCGCTCTGGTTCACTTCGGTTGCGGTGGCTAACTCTCAAGCAAGAAACCGACCGCGAATCCCACAAAGCAACGGGAACACGCACCCAACAACACCGGGACCAATCAGCAACACCGCATGCTGGCCCAAAAGCCAGCTGTGGAGAAAACCGGGGCTGAAGGTTTTTCTGTTAAAAAGCCACATGCGGCCTGCAGCAGGGGGGAGGCCTTAATAATACAGCGGGCTCTGAGGGACGGAATCATCCGGAAGGGTTCCTCTGTAATGGGGGGGGGGGGCGGGGGGGTCCAGGTCACCTCTTCACCATGGCAACGGCGCACCTGCGGACGGGTCCCATTGAGAGGGGCGGGGCCCGGCAGAGAGGCCTTTAGGGCCTTTACCGCTGAGACGCTTTCCGCTGCGCATGAGCTGTGTGTATTTATATAGCGCCTTTATACAAAGCGCTGTACAATTAATGCTTCTCATTCACCCATTCATACACACACTCACACACCAACAATGATTGGCTGCCATGCAAGGCACCGACCAGCTCGTCAGGAGCATCTTGTTCAGGGATACTTTGACACACCCAGGG
>NC_083778.1:16415722-16498338 GCF_963514075.1 Conger conger
GGTTACCCAACCCTGTTCCTGAAGATCTACCATCCTGTAGGTGTTCGCTCCAACCCTAACAAAGCACACCTCATTCAACAGCTAGAACAGGGCTGCCCAACCCTGTTCCTGGAGATCTACCATCCTGTAGGTTTTCACTCCAACCCTAACAAACCCCGGTGATGACCGAACCCTGCATCCCTGCATCAGCCTTGAGCACCTATAAAACCACACAAAATGGCCGCCAACACATTGAATTTACAGCCAGTCTGCTCGACGGTATTGAAGATGGCCTGCTGTGTCACTCTTCTTAGAATCCAATATCACAGCCTGATGTTATTACCGGGAGACAGCGGCCTTTTACAAGTTATTAATACAGCTGTTTGGCGTAGACCGCGCTCTGTAAAAAAAAAGTCAAAACAAGATTCCACGGAGAAGCACGGCTTCGACCCAGACAGAGATACAAAGCACCATAGAAAGAGTGCTTCCCCACCCAGAGACGTCGACGTGCAGACACATACGACACATACCGAGGAGAGATATCGATCCTGTCAAGAGAACTTGTGACTAGTTTCTCTCCCCGGCTGCGAAGCAACTAATTCCGGCGTCATCGGCTATGCAGTGCGAAACCTCACCTGTCTGCGGGGATTTTGTTTTCGCAATTCGCTGCGATGGAACAGAAACCGCGAGCCATCAATCACGGCGCGGCAATAAAACCCGCCTTAGAGAGGATCTGCACGAGGTCCGGGCAGCGTGTACTACACCGAAGACACTTTCTTTTTTTTCTTTAAAGATATTTTTTAGGCCTTTTTCAGCTTTATTGGACAGTATATAGTATAGAGAGACAGGAAGAACGGGAGCAAGAGAGAGGGGAAGACATGCGACAAATGTCGGACGGTCGGAATTCGAACCGCCGACGTCGCGGCTCGCAATGAGCATGCGGTCAGTGCTCTACAGGCTGCGCCACCGAGACACCCACCGAAGACGCTTTCTGACTTTCTTGCGTTTTATTGGGATTGCTGTGAACTCGGATGTTTTTGGAGAAACGGTCGCCGGTGGGCCGTCGGCGTAGTTTGCAGTGACGGAGCCGCCTCACAGAGCTGCCCGTGGAAGAATACGCAGAATAGCGCAAATTCGCCGGGGGCACAAACATTAATTCACCGATCTTAGGAGGATATAGGGAGCAAATATCCGTCGGTGTGTACAGCTAATAAGCCGGTTGAGCCAGGGTAAGTGATGAACAGGAGAATGGGATTAGCGTGCTATCGTACAGGATTAGCATGCTCGCCGCCTTGTCTTTAATGGGCTGTTGTGACGGCCGTGTTTTACCGGAGTGAGTGAACGTGACGAGGATGGCATTTTTCTCCCCCGTTAATGAGCTCGACCGCGGAATCTGCCCTCGCCTTGTTGCCCGGCGACTCCGGCAAGCGAGCCGTCGATGGTTGCCCTTAACAACCCTCCTTCCAATTAGAGGCTCTCTTCTGTGTTCCGGCCAATGTTCATTAAGGGGGGGGGGGGGGGGGGGGGTGTTATTCCACTGCTCGGTTTGTATTCGGAGCTCAAAGCCAGTGTGTAATGGAGTTTACCCTGGTAAAACGGTCGCTAACGCTAATAGTCACAGGGTGGATGGGAGTTAAGGCACACCCAGGGGAACAGCTAGTCCTTGGTACAGTAAAATGACCTTTGACCTGAGTTAGTCTCCAGGGCGACGCTATGGCTAACCACAGCCCAGCAGGGAGGGTGGCTTTCCGCTATCAGACACACCGCAACCTGGTTGGACACACCGTGTGAATGTTAAGCCAATGGGCACTGCTGAATCTACTGGCACAGTGAAGTGGCTGTTTGGGTTTCTGAAAGACCAGGGAGCTGGGGCTGACTGGGTTATCTAACATATGGTCACAACAAGAACAACTCCAAATGGTTACAACAACAACAACAACAGGACACTCCAAATCAGTGCAGAAAAAACCAAATGGGAGCACACTTTTGGAACAAGATCAAACAGAAATGAAACAAATATCCAAAGCAAATGGTGCATTGGTCAGTTTGAACACTGAATTCACCAGAAATGATCTGAAACCCTTTGGACACCGAACCCTAAAAACAGAACAGCCCCGCCCCCCCCCCGTTCCCAGCAGGAGGTACACGAGGACATCGAGCGAGGACAGAGGCACTCGGCAGTGAAACCCGTCTCCCCGAAAGCTTTGAGACGCATTAGCTCCGCCCGCTCCGTAAAACATCGCCGGCGTTTAACCGCCTCGCTCGCATTCCGGGGCCGCGGGGCCCGCTGAAAAAGCGCCGTCGTTTACCGAGCGGACAGCCGGGCCCCCCGGAGCGCTGCTGCCGTGGCGTTGGCGGTTATCGCCCCGTTTAGGCCGGCGGCCTGGAGTGACCGCTCACACAGAGCCCTGCCGCGGTCCGCACACGCCGCAGCCTACCTCCCTCCCTCACCGCGAGGAAACACAAACACCCACACACTCACATAAAAGAGCGCTTCACGCTCGCAATGTAATATCTCACGCATTCGGGGAAAAGGGCTGACGGTGGACGAGAACCTCATTTAACGAGACGGGGATAATATGAAATATGAAAGGATGAGTTCCTCCCGGTATACTGTGGGCCTAACACCAACGGACGAATTTATAGAAATATTGGCTCATGAATCCAATAAATTGTCAGGCGACGGAAAGGCCGGCACATCTTACTGGTAATTGACTGCCAATTTGTGGAACGGCAGAAAAAAAATGTAATAACCCGTCATTTGAAAAAAGGAAACTTATCTAATCTCTCTCTGTGAAGAGATTCTTCTCCCGGCAGGAGCCGGCGCACGTGACCTTCTAGGTGTCGGCGAAGCGGACGGCTTTCATTCCTCCGGCGACCTGGCCTGCCTTTGACCGAAACATCAGGTCGAGTTCCCGCCACCCTGAAGTGCTCGTTAAATTCAAATAACGGTGCCGGGTTTCGCCGGGTCGGCCCGTCGTCCGCTAATCGTGTTGAAGTCGCTCGCTGTCGAGAGTTCAGCGGAACTGGTCGGTGACGTTGATCTTCCCAAAGCTCCAGGGAAGGCGTTTTTTTACGGCCCTGCTGTATCTGGTTTCCTGGAGACAGGTCTCCAGTGGCCTTAATGGAGTCAGGAGAGCAGCTGAGTGCAAGGCAGAGCAGCCCGGAAAGGCCAGGCGACCACAACATCCGCCTCCACTTATTGCAGCTTTATTCACTTTGGATCAGGCACGTCACGGCCAGCCTGTATCCACAGGAAACAGGCCTGGTTTTCCTTTTTTTTATTCTCGAGGAGAGCTTCACTGCTGTTAGACTGAACCTACACCGGGCGTAACGTGCCGATGCATGTTTCTGACATATCCTTTAAGGAGTTCTACGGTAGCTTTGACAAGACGAGGTCGGCACACGCTGACGCCGTTTGAAAGAACAGCGCGTGTAAATGACACTGAGACAGGGCCGTCACTAGTGGGGTGGAAGGGGACGATTCTCGGGGCCCACAGCTTGGAGGGGGGGGGCCCACAGTTGCGGAGGGTCCATATTTTATTCAAAAAGGGGGCCCCAGAGAATTATATCTTGGAAAATGCAGTGAAGGAAAAAAATAAAAAAACAGTTTTCAAAACGGAATGAGTCACATACTGCGTACACATGCTTAAAAGTAGACAAATTGTAAAATGCTGATGCACATCCCCAGAATAGCACACTAATGAAATCTGACACTGAGTCTCCATTTTGGATCTGCCTCTCGCAGTTTCCCGTCTCCGCAGGGAATCCGCTGCACTGCCTAACCGGCTCTGACAGTCCTACACCTGTACCCGCGTCCCTGCGGGGGTGACGTGCGTGTGCCTTCTCCTCCCCGGTCAGAGGAATGATGGATGAGAGACAGATCTGATCCACGCGGAGAACATCCAATCCCCCACACCGCGGGCATCAAGACTCACCTGCTGCCTCCACCTAAATCCATCCTCTTTTCGTGTTTGTTTTTAAACAACCGGTCGTATAAATATGCTTTGTGAATTCTGCAACGAGCTTAGCAGGGCTGTTCTGCAATTGCAACCCCTCCCTGTAAAAGGCGATTATAAGAATGTAAGAACACATAATGACAAGAACAGAGTGTTCAGACCATCTCTAACTCTGTAAGAGCACATTATGAAAAGAAGCCTTTCTGATCTACGTCCACCGTGAGTGCCTTCAGTCTGACGTGCTCCATGTTGCCGTTATCGTTCAAAGTTGATGTGCAGCCAGAAATTAATTAAAGTCTTTTGTAAAAACGTGCTCAGACAGATGCTGCTCCTGGATCAAATGTGTAATTGTTTTTGATTCATATGCTTTTCTGTGCTCGATTGATCTTGGTCTGTTTTGCACACTTTTTGAGAATATATGATTGGTTCTAATACACCAGACAGGCTCAGCAAAGCTGCCTTTACTGTGTATAACAGCTGGAGCTAAGACCTAAAGTGCTAACACACCCTGTGTGTGCAGTGGCCAAACCTCGCTACCTTTACTGTGTACAACAGCTGGAGCTAACGCTAACACACCCTGTGTGTGCAGTGGCCAAACCTCGCTACCTTTACTGTGTACAACAGATGGAGCTAACGCTAACGCACCCTGTGTGTGCAGTGGCCAAGCCTCTCTACCTTCACTGTGTACAACAGCTGGAGCTAACGCTAACGCACCCTGTGTGTGCAGTGGCCAAACCTCTCTACCTTCACTGTGTACAACAGCTGGAGCTAACGCTAACACACCCTGTGTGTGCAGTGGCCAAACCTCTCTACCTTCACTGTGTACAACAGCTGGAGCTAACGCTAACACACCCTGTGTGTGCAGTGGCCAAACCCCGCTACCTTTACTGTGTACAACAGCTGGAGCTAACGCTAACACACCCTGTGTGTGCAGTGGCCAAACCTCTCTACCTTTACTGTGCATAACAGCTGGAGCTAACGCTAACGCACCCTGTGTGTGCAGTGGCCAAACCTCGCTACCTTTACTGTGTACAACAGCTGGAGCTAACGCTAACGCACCCTGTGTGTGCAGTGGCCAAACCCTGCTACCTTTACTGTGTATAACAGCTGGAGCTAACGCTAACACACCCTGTGTGTGCAGTGGCCAAACCTCTCTACCTTTACTGTGCATAACAGCTGGAGCTAACGCTAACACACCCTGTGTGTGCAGTGGCCAAACCTCTCTACCTTTACTGTGTATAACAGCTGGAGCTAACGCTAACACACCCTGTGTGTGCAGTGGCCAAACCTCTCTACCTTTACTGTGTACAACAGATGGAGCTAACGCTAACGCACCCTGTGTGTGCAGTGGCCAAACCTCTCTACCTTTACTGTGTACAACAGCTGGAGCTAACGCTAACACACCCTGTGTGTGCAGTGGCCAAACCTCGCTACCTTTACTGTGTACAACAGCTGGAGCTAACGCTAACACACCCTGTGTGCGCAGTGGCCAAACCTCGCTACCTTTACTGTGTACAACAGCTGGAGCTAACGCTAACGCACCCTGTGTGTGCAGTGGCCAAACCTCTCTACCTTTACTGTGTACAACAGCTGGAGCTAACGCTAACACACCCTGTGTGCGCAGTGGCCAAACCTCGCTACCTTTACTGTGTACAACAGCTGGAGCTAACGCTAACGCACCCTGTGTGTGCAGTGGCCAAACCTCGCTACCTTTACTGTGTACAACAGCTGGAGCTAACGCTAACGCACCCTGTGTGTGCAGTGGCCAAACCTCTCTACCTTTACTGTGTACAACAGCTGGAGCTAACGCTAACGCACCCTGTGTGTGCAGTGGCCAAACCTCGCTACCTTTACTGTGTACAACAGATTGAGCTAACGCTAACGCACCCTGTGTGTGCAGAGGCCAAACCTCTCTACCTTTACTGTGTATAACAGCTGGAGCTAAGACCTAAAGCGCTAACACACCCTGTGTGTGTACTGGCCAAACCTCTCTACCTTTACTGTGTATAACAGCTTGAGCTAAGCTGGCAAGATAGTCTGATGTATAAAGGCGCTATATAAATGCCAACCATTTCCCATTTACCACATGATCGGCTGATTTCTTATTTGCATTAACAAGCTGGGGTACAGGTCTACCTAATAAAGTGCTCACTGACTGTGTGTGCCATCAGCCACACGTTCAGCTGCCTCTGTGGGCAGCACTACTGCAGGAATGGAGATAAATCGCTGCACTATTTAAGAGCCTTATTCAAAATTAATCAGCTGCCAAATCTTCCAGGCACGGCTGCCTTCAGAGAGGGCCTCTCCATCTCTCGTTCCTCTCTCTCTCTCTCCCTCTCCCTCTCTCCCCTCCTCTTCCCTAATCTTGTCCCTACTCTTCTTTCCTTCCTTACATTAATTATTTTTTTGTCATTGTTTCACAGAGAGCCAGATAATGTGTTCTGTAATTTCTGTAAGAACCGTGGCGGGAGACCCGGGCTACTCTGTGCACTCACTGGGCTTTAAAAACTTTCCCATCTCTGTGATCAGAGAGATTTATTTCACACCAATCTGGGAAATGAGGGTAGAAACAGACTCCCAGAGGGGTAAGTAAACAACATACACACACAAAGGCACACACACATACTCAAGCACACACACACACACACACACACACACACACACACACACACATACTCAAGCAGACGCACACATACACACACACACACACAAACACACTCTCTCACACACACACACACACACACACACACACACTCAAGCACACACACACATACACACACACACAGCTGCACAGACATGTCACACGTATAAACTCTCTCTCTCTCTCTCTCTCTCTCTCTCTCTCTCTCTCACACACACACACACACACACACACAAACGTACTCTCTCTCACACAAACACACACACAGATGCACAGACAGATGCACAGCCACGTATGTGCAAACATACACACACACACACACACACACACACACACACAGAAGCACACACTCACACAGATGCACAGACAGATGCACAGACACGTACGTGCAAACACACACACACACACACAAACTGAAGCACACACTCACACAGATGCACAGACACGTACGCACATACAGATGCATGCGAGAACAGGTGCACTATCACACACAAGCAAACATAAAAAACGGGCCCATAAAAACAGAAGCAGAAAAACCTGCCCAGAAACACGCATGCATCTTTTACAGAAACAGCACAGTAAAAAAACTGAAAGCACACAAAATGACGCTACTTTTCTACACTTCATTCACAAAAAAACCCTTCTGCTTCTCAGTTACATTATCGCTTGTTTGTTGAGATGAGATGCTTTGACTATGCCAGATTTAAATAAAATCAGTTTGCTTGGTGGGCGGGGAGGGGTTGCCATGGGGAGATGGGGGGTCGCAGGCAGAGTAATCACATCATCAGCCTGACATTTCCCGCATCATTCCCAAATGCCATCCCGGCATTCCGGGGAAGCGCTCAGCGGAATGCCGGATCCGCACAGACATTAGGAAGTATTGTTTTCCCACACAGAGAGACGCAGAGACGGGACCAGGGGCCACAGGACGAGGGGCCACAGGGCCCTGTTCAGTGGCAGTTCTCCTCCTTGCCCAAGATCTCTCTCGGTCCCGGGGTTTCCAAGTTTTCCGGGTTTTCCGGCCCTAGCAGCCGAGCACCGGCAGCTGAAAAACAAACTCTGAAAGCCCCCCGGCTTCTGCCTGCTGAAACATAACGTGATCGTTTCGGTCGGACGTAAAAAGGTTTCAACATCTGCTGTGTTCTTCTCAGTTTCGGGTGAGCGCAGGTAGCGCGACAGAGGACAGATGGCTGTGAACATGTGCTGTCGGCTGGGCGTGTTCCTCCATTCCTCTCAGAGTCTGAGCTGAACAGCACTGTGCCAGGAACGTCAGGGTCTGTCTGAGCGGGTTTCTGTTTCCTGCTTCTGGCCCCGTCGATCAGACACTGGGATTCTGTTTGAGCCAGAATGGCCGCCGGTCTGTGACACTGCAGGCAGCCAGTCCAGTTCTGTAGTCTAAGGGTCTAAAGTTAGGTTAGGTGAGTGTGACTGTGTGTGTGTGTGTGTGTGTGTGTGCACGCGTGTGTGTGGGGGGGGCGTGTGGGGTGAATACCATGCCCCCTACCGCCAACAGTCCCAACCAATAGTTTCCCTCACTCTGGTCACCTGACCACACACAATACATCACTGTAATTCCTGACACAAACTGTGAGACTGATATCCTATGAGAGTAAAATGTCACTGAAACTGTAATTACTGAAATTACCCCAATACATTTAATACCAACCAGTGCGCATATGTAACCACTATACCTCCTCAGTATAACATCACATACTGATGAGAAAAGGCCATTCAGCCCAACAATGCTCTCCATTTTCCTCCCACTGGAGCGCACTTAATACTTAGCTTTCCTTAAAACAAGATCGCTTCGAGCTCCGCACCAAGCCTGCTCTTGAAAACGCTGCCTCCGCGCACGGCGCTATAATCTACCGCGAGTGACGTAAACAGCGGCAATCAAAAACATAATCACAGCAACCTTCACGTTACCCCCGTGACACGGTGGGCTGATGTTTTTAGATGACTCACACGTTTTGGACCGTCACAGGAAATGGAACAGAATAAGAGCGATTGAGGGGTTTTCGATTCAGCCGAATCATTATTTTTCACACACGGGGCCCCCTCGTAATTATTGCGTTATTGAATGGTCTTTTGAACGGCGGTCTGAAAAGGACGATAATGAACGGCGTCTTTTCTGAACGGCGTGCGAGCGGGCGGAACACCGTGTGCCTCGGCTAATCTCCGCGGCAACACAGGGGCGCCGCGCCTCGACGCTCTCCGCCCGGCCGCCGTCTGAAAAGCGCCTGAAAGGGTTCTTCAGCGGGGAAAACGGAGGCGGGATGAATCACCGTTCGGAAAATTAATTAGGAGATCGCAGATCGACGGATGAGGGAGACGGGGAGCGCGGCTGCGTGCGTTCCGCGCTCCTCCGATCGGGAACGGGGCCCTGCCCCGGAGCGACTGCGGGATGAGAGCCGGGGGGGGGGGGGGAATCGTATCGTCTCTCGGCTGGAAAGAGAGGGAGGAACGCCCGGCAGGTCTGCCTGATCGCACCCAGGCCAGGGGGTCGGCAACCCTGCTCCTGGAGAGTCGCAGGGCGTGCTGGTTTTTGTTTTCACCTTAACATGAGCCAGCAACCGATTCAGACCCAAAGAAACCAGGTCAAGTGAGTCCACCGCTTTCATTGATTAAGTGCTGAGTAACAAGGAAGGCCAGCACACCCTGTGGCCCTCTGATGGCCAGAAAAAACGATTCGTTTTTTGGTCCAGATGTTTGGGGAAAATATTTATTCAAATTTACATGGTGGTGCAGCCTGCAGTATAGCCTCTTGACTGGAACCTGGGCAGTTGGCGGTTCAAACCCCAGTGTAGCCACAATAAGACCAGTGCAGCTGTTGGGCCCCTGAGCAAAGCCCTTAACCCAGTGTTTCCCAACTCCAGTCCTCGGGACCCACTTGCCAGAAGGTTTACAACAAAAACCTTCTGGCATGTGGGTCCCGAGGACTGGAGTTGGGAAACACTGCCTTAACCCCACATAGCTCCAGAGGAGATTGGCCCCTGTTTCATCAACAGGTCGCTTTGGATAAAAGCTAAATAACTGTGATAATCCAGATTTTATTATATATCGCATATTTTCACAATCTGCCTTTCATAAGAAACGAAGCAAAACACCTTTTGGGTAAGTTTACTTTGGCCATCAGAAGTGCGATATTCCCTCATTCACTTCAATGGGAGCTCCAGTGTTTTTCCACTCAGGCCTACTTCCAGGGCCGAGAGGTATCAATCAGACGCCCGTCTCCCTCGGATTAATACCCCCGTTTATACGCCGAGCCCTTCTTCTCCTGAATGCAAATACCAGCCCCCCCCCCCCCCCCCCCACGCGCCCAAAACAAACACATTAGCGACGCTGATTAGACGGTGTTGACACGGACCTCCGACGCTCCAGGAGCGAGGAGACGGCACGTTCCCCGCAGCCGTGCAGACGTTCCCGCTCCAGCGGAGCAGACGGCGATGTTAGCGCGGCTAAATCACCGCCAACACATTCGTATGCACAAACACGCCCCGGATAACCAACCAGCCGCTGCACGGCTACAGATGGAACTGCACGTTTCGAAATTACAATCTGGGTCAAGAGTTCGAAAATAGTCTCTATGTTATTACGATGCGAAGGAAAATACTTACAAAAAGTAGATTAATTTATTGATTACGGTGCTTAATTTAGACGTACATACTAATTAACAAATTGCTTGTTGTGTATTAAAGGGTATTATATTTACACACACTGAAAACATGATTGGGTTAATGCATATGTCAAATGAGCCAATCATGTGGCAGCAACATGGTCAACAGGTTCAGCTGTTGTTCAGACCTAACATCAGAATGGGGGAGAAATGTGATCAAAGTGACTTTGACTGTGGAAAAGGTTTTGGTGCCAGTTGGGGTGGTTTGAGTGTCGGAATACCTGGGACTATCACGCACAACAGTCTCTAGAGTTGACAGAGAATGGTGCGAAAAACAAAAAACATCCGGTGAGTGGCAGTTTTGTAGGCGTGTTCATGTGAGAGGTCAGAGGAGAAGGGCCAGACTGCTTCAAGCTGACAGGAAGTCAACAAATAACCACAGATTACAACAGTGGTATGCAGAAGAGCATCCTCTGAACACACAACCCATCGAACCTTGAAGTGGACAGCTACAGCAGAAGACCAATACAAACATAACTCCTAATAAAGTGGTCACTGAATGTATATTGACATTATATCCAGCAACATATTCTGGGGCTGAATAATAGACAGAACCTGTTTGTGATTCTTTTTAAGAAGCGGTTTTTAGAAAGATATACCGTCAGTGCCTTATTCCTCAACACTGTGTTGTATAAACGTCAAGCTCATCCTTTGCAACACGAAGGTCGAGATTGAGACAGCACACGCGCGCACGCACACACACACACACACACACACACAGACACAGACACATGCAAGCTTTTTTTTGTTCAATATGAAATGATTTTAGAAGAACTACTTGAAGAAAAACCGACCGCATTAGATACAATCAAGCAAAGTGAACCTCGTGTCTCCGTCTGAAGCAAGCTGGTAGGCTCATTAATCATGCGGAAGAATTCTTTTAAAAAACCTGTTCAGAATAATGAATAAAAATCAAATGACCTATTTTTACCTGATTAGCTAGCACTGACGATATCCTAATTATTTTACACAATATCAATATGATGTCACACGTTACATAGGTATAGGTATAGGTATAGACTGATTTACTGAAGTTGTAAATTTATAATTGGATTATATTGGTTATATAAAACAGTAAGTATTCAACTGTAACAAGGAAAATCTTTCTCTGTGAGACAGCCAAGCTCGAGGGAGGAGGGGCAGTCACGCAGTTTTTAAAGACTGAAAGATTATTAAGAGTCTTGCCTCTTTCGCAATATTACTCTGCTCCTTAATGTGTGTCTGGTGTCTTCACAGCCGGGCATCTGGTGCATTTTAAAGGGCTTCTTGAGCCAGGTAAAGGGATCCGCACGTTTTTAACATGCTCTGGAGGGCGAGTCTGACTTCTAGCGCAACAGGCGACGTGCTGCATTTCAAAATGAAATCTAGAGCCGGCTTGAGCTCCTTGTTTAATGAGCGAAATGTCTCGAACTGTGTCTTTCATGTGTCTGCGGAACAGGAGCCTGCTGAAAACCAGTTTTTAACTGGAGTCAGGCCCGATAAATGGAAACATGTTTTAACCACGTGTAATGTTACTTTTAATCTCTTCCTGTATAAATAATGAGAGAAAGAAAAGAAAGAGCTAGAAGCTCAGATCGGCGAGCTCTTATTGAACGCACCGATTCCTCTGTCCATGCTTTTCCGGAAAGCCGCTTCAGACGCAGGCCTGTCTCAAAACCCGGGCCTGCCCCGCCTCTCTCCCTTCCTCCCTCCCTGTCTGCCCTCCTCCCTCTCTCCCCCCACCCCTCTTTCTTCCTTTCCTCAACTTCTTTCCTTTCTTTCTTTTCCACCGCTGACATCTTGCCCCCTCCATCTGCTTCCCTCCCTCCTTCGCTTTCTCTTTCTTTCTCTCCCCCAGTCTTTGTCCTTCTCTCTCTCTCTCTCTCTCTCTGTCCAAACCGAGGTGTCACCCGTCCGTCTGGGACTCCTCGATCGCTGCTTGCGGCAATCGCGTCACCCCTGCGTCGTCAATGACGACGGCCGCGACGCTCCCCCTGAGGGCACTCTCGACTCCAGCGCCCTAATCACATCCTCCCTAATCAGCGCCGTCGCCGTGGCGACCCTGTGAGTGACAGGGCCGCGTGAGTGACCGAGGGCCTCAGTTCCGCGAGGTGCCCTTTACATGGTGACAGCAGGAGACGGCGTTAACGCGCTACGGCAGACGGTACACACCCCAAGTGAAATTTAAACGCTGCTATCGCCCCGAGGACTGCCTCCTCACTCCCAGGAGTCTAAAGACAGCCACAGTGTTCCTCTTACATATTACATTATTGGCATTTGGCAGACACTCTTATCCAGAGCGACGTACAGTTGATGAGACTAAGCAGGAGACAATCCTCCCCTGGAGCAATGCAGGGTTAAGGGCCTTGCTCAAGGGCCCAACGGCTGTGCGGATCTTATTGTGGCTACACCGGGATTAGAACCATCAACCTTGCGGGTCCCAGTCATTTACCTTAACCACTACGCTACACGCTATCTTACCTCGCCCGGAGGGCCTAGAAGCTTCTGTTGAGGTCAATTAGAGGCAAGAGGGAGGCCATTTTCACTTGACCTCCTCTCCCGCATCCCAATTTCACTCCTCGGAGCTGTGTCAGAGCGCAGCCTGATTCCACATTAACCCCAGAGAGTGACCCGAGACCCAGCCCAAACGGGCCTTCCAGTGAGGCACACACCGAGCTCTGTGCTACGTTGAGGAGCTGATCACCCCGTCTGCTCATGTGTTTGTGAAATCATGCACAACGATGTATATACTGTGTACATGTATATTATGCATTTGCATGTGTATATTGTGCATGTTTGTGTACAGTGTGTGTATGTGTGTATTGTGTATATACTGCATGCGTGTGTTCGTGTGCAGTGTGTGTATTGTGCATGTGTGTATAGTATATGTGTATAGCGCATGCACATATAGTGTGTGTGCGTACAGTGTATATGTGTATTGTGTATAGTAAATGTGTGCTTGCGTATAGTGTATGTGTATTGTGTGTAGTGTATAAGTGTGTGTATGTACAGTGTGTGTGTATGTGTGTGTATGTACAGTGTGTGTGTGTGTGTACAGTGTGTGTGTATGTACAGTGTGTGTGTGTGTGTACAGTGTGTGTGTGTGTGTGTTTGTGTGTATGTACAGTCTGTGTGTGTGTGTATGTACAGTGTGTGTGTGCATGTATGTACAGTGTGTGTGTTTGTGTGTATGTACTGTGTGTGTGTGTATGTACAGTGTTTAAGTGTATGTACAGTGTGTGTGTGTGTTTTTATGTGTATGTATATGTGTGTGTATGTACAGTGTGTGTATAAGTGTATGTACAGTGTGTGTGTGTGTGTGTGTGTGTGTGTGTGTGTGTGTGTATAGTGTATAAGTGGATGTACAGTGTGTGTGTGTGTGTGTAGTGTATAAGTGTATGTACAGTGTGTGTGTGTGTGTGTATATTGTATAAGTGGATGTACAGTGTGTGTGTGTGTGTACAGTGTATAAGTGTATATACAGTGTGTGTGTGTGTGTATGTGCAGTGCGTATCGGGCTCTCACCTCCCCCGCTGTCCTTCTCCTCCTCCTCGATGCTGCTCTTGATGCTGTCGTACTCCTCGTCGATGTTCTGGTTGCCGCGGATCTGGCTGAGGACACGCCGGGCCTTCTGGGTCAGGCCCCTCTGGATGAGCCAGCGCGGGCTCTCGGGCAGGAACAGGAAGCCCACGAACTGCAGCACGGCCGGCACCACCGACAGGCCCAGCATGTACCTGCGACCGGACCGGGGGGACCGGGATTCAACCGTCTTTCAACCGTCTCATTTCAGTCATTTCATTGGTCAGGACCCCCACTAGCTCCAGTAAAAGCAGCAGCTATTGGTCCTGGGGTCCACACAGAACACAGCATTGTTTTGATTGCACTTGTTGTTCTAGTTGCCAAAACTATGGTATTGCTACTTGATCAGTTTATCAGATTTTTCAAAACTAGGGTTTTCAGCGCACTTGTCCCCGCTTATTATTGGCTGTCTGTGACATTACTAAATACTAGAGGTGCACAACACTCAAAAAAAGTGTTGTGCGACACTTTTTTTCGTTGAAAATACGTCATTTTTGTGTGACAACTATAAAGTATAAATCTGGTTTAAATCACCCAATCAGACGTCTCCCGTCCTCTAGCCATCGCTGTCCCTAATCCAGAGGGGATTGTGGGAAGGTAATTATCGCCAAGGCGCCGCCAGACGACCCCAAACCGCACACCGCCCCGCGTTCTCATCTCCCCGGCGAGCCGGTGCGCGCTCTTCAAACCGTAACGGAGTCGCTTCCCCTAACGACGCAGCGGCAGCACCCCGTGTCCTGTTTATTAGTTACGTGACACCGTCCTGATTTCCCCGAGCGAGGCGGCTCGCGGCTCCTTGCCGTTAATTTTCGCCGGCACTATTTTAGTGACCACTTCACACCCGAGACCTGGGGCCCGCGCCGCTCCGAGCTCCTCTCCCCTGCTCGCCCGCGAATCGGCTAATCGCCCGGCGCAGGTAATTCACAGGGAGCGGCGCGGGAAGCCAGAGTGCGTTGCCGTTTCAAAGTCTGTCGAGCTCCTGTTTGCACCCCATTTAACTCAAATCAACAGTGTGAGCGGAGACGGGCGGAACGACTTTTCAAGTGACTAACACCCTTCATTGTCTCTTTTCCATGGGGCAACTTTTTTATAGTTAAAAGTCATAGAGGAATTCTGTTTCACTTTTGGATATCGGCATTGAGTGTTCTGGGTTAGTGTTGGGGGGAGGGGGGGGGGTGAGTCCAATCGACTTAGTCTAGTCAACTGTAAGTCGCTTTGGGTAAAACCATCAGCTAAATGACGTGTAATGAAATTTAAATTGAGGGTGAGCTCTGAATGGGCGCCATGCTCAACAACGAAGATCACGTGGCAAAGTCCCACCGAGGCAGATGCACGGGCGATGTTATATGCACACGCTTTCAGGCCAGCGGGGCTGTCTGACAGACTGCAGTTATGGCATCTCCACAGGACATTACGTTACCTTACGTTATTAGCATTTGGCAGACGCTCTTATCCAGAGCGACATACAGTTGATTAGACTAAGCAGGAGACAATCCTCCCCTGGAGCAATGCAGGGTTAAGGCTGTGTGGATCTTATTGTGGCTACACCGGGCGGGATTAAAACCACCGACCTTGCAGGTCCCAGTCATTTACCTTAACCACTACGCTACAGACCGCTACAGGACAGGATGATCTCCTGCACCTGACCTGATTGACGGTGGGATTTGCGGCGTCTTACAGACGAGGCGCGGTTCTGCCTCCAGCGTGTGCCTCGGGGGAGTCGCTGGGTTGTGATTGGCTGCTCCCGTGTTCTAAAGCCTGTCAGTCAGGACGCCCGTGGCTACAGACTACAGACACACGAACACTGAGCCCCAGGCATGACACCTCCACACCTCCCTAATGTTTAATGTGCTCCAGTAATGCTGCACTGCACCATCCCGGCTCCAGAATCAAGTGCTTTCTGACAGTCTGCATGTGAAATGACAAGTTCTCTGGCTTTGAACCCACAAGCATCAATTCACAATGCCGAAGCACTGCGAGAGACTAAGAACGGCTTTGTTTGAGCTGACACAGACACACACACCAAAGAGGAATTGCACACTAACATGTGCATTTGCAGGTTTAATTACTTTAAATGAAGCTGGGATCGCACTGCTTTCATATCATTCTAATATAGATGTAAAAATGAGAGAAAAACTCATCTCATAAATGGAAGAAAATGAGCTTGGCTTTAAAAAAGAAAAACCCACCAGCGCCGGGTTTAACATCTCTCTCTCTCTCTCTCTCTCTGACTCTTTTCTCTCTTTCAACTTTTAGTTTGCTGCATTTCTCTTACAGTCTTAATACATTTCCCTCTCTCTGGTATCTCTATTCATTTATTTCTCCTTTTCTCTCTCTTTAACCTCCGCAAGGACGGCAGCCTTATGTGTGTGTGTGTGTGTGTGTGTGCTCTGTGTGTGTATGCTTTATTGATTTCGTATTTTGACCGCAATTGTGCCATTGACATTACATTGAAAACTGGTCTGAATAACCTAGACTGGAGCCAAGCGCAGTGGCGCTAGTGTCTCTCAGCACGACCAGGAAATGAGCTTCAGAAAAGAAGCCTGGTTTTGGCATACCCCTGTCTCTGATGGTCTTACATAACATAACATAACATAACATAACATAACATAGCATAGCATAGCATAACATAACATAGCATAGCATAGCATAGCATAACATAGCATAGCATAGCATAACATAACATAGCATAACATAACATAACATAGCATAGCGTAACATAACATAATCAGGTAATTGTGAGAACAGGCCATTCAGCCCAGCAATGCTGGCCTTTTCCTACCCCTAAAGTGTACCTACTGCTCAGTTTTCCTGAAAGCTAAATGGCATCCAGCACCGTATCAAGCCTGGTTTTGAAACCCCCCCAGTGGAAGGTGTAAGGAGAGCCCTTGACCCTTGACCCTTGACCCAGACCTGGCAGGCAGCGCTCACCTCCAGCCCCCCCGCTGCAGGTAGCTGAAGGCCCCATCCACCACGCTGGCCACCAGCTGGCCCCCCGTGATGAAGAGGGTGTTGACGGTCACCAGCCGGCCCCGCAGCTGGGGCGGCGATGACTCGGCGATGTAGACCGGGACCGTCATGGAGGCGATGCCTGGAGAGCGAGAGGTCACAGGTCAGGAGAGTGAGAGACACTCCCATTACATTACATTCATTTAGCATGTAGCATGTAGCATTAAATTACATTCATTTAGCATGTAGCATTATATAACATTCATTTAGCATGTAGCATTACTTTACATTCATTTTACATTCATTTAGCATGTAGCATTACTTTACATTCATTTAGCATGTTGCATTACTTTACATTCATTTAGCATGTGACATGTAGCATTACTTTACATTCATTTAGCGTGTAGCATTACCCTACATTCATTTAGCATTTAGCATGTACTGTAGCATTCTGTTACATTAATTTACCATGTAGCATTGTAGCATTACATACATTGCCACTTCCATGAGCAACAGTGCTGAGCCTGGCTAATGTAATGTAATTATAGCCAACTGTGCTAAACTAGACCCATAATGCAATTCAGCAATACATGAATTACAGACCATGTCAGAGATATAACTCATCATCAGTGACCAGGAGATTGATTCCCATTTCATAGACTGAATACGATCCAGAATTCCAACCAGCAGTGTGTGTGTGTGTGTGTGTGTGTGTGATTGCGCTTGACAGTATGGTATGTATGTGTTTGTGCAGATATCCATAATGTTCACCCCAAGCCAAATCCCTGCAAAAATTATCTCTACACATCAGATCACCCGGTCATCCTCTTGCACGTGACTGGCTACACAATCCCTTGCATTGCTTACTCTGATTCCCCTGACCTCACGACAAAAGAACTCGGTTCTCAGCTTAAATAACGGAAAGACACATACATTTCTCTTTCTTATGTTTGAGAAAAACAGTCTTACTCAAAGGTGCTATCAGCAGTGAAGCCAACTAGAATGTTCCGCCAAACTCAAACCGTACTCACGCAAATGACAACAGACAGATTACAGCCATTAAAAGCACAGGATTATAATACCGGGGAAATGGAAACGTATTTCAGATGATACATGTAACATTTAAGTAATTACTCAACCCTAATTACCCATAATTACTCTGCTATCGGCAATGCATTGTGGGTAGAGGACCGGATAATTGACGAGGGGTACAATTACTCATTAACCACCGAAGCTGTTTCGCAATGCCCTAATTAACATTTCGACGATACTAAAGTCTGCAGCCCGTTCTGTTCTCTTCGGTGACAAATAGATCCGTGCGTAAACACGAGCAACGGATAGGATCGAGCGCATTCCAGGCTTTGTAAAAATCCGCCTCGCAGCTGCAATTTAGTGCAATTTGCGGACGGCCAACAAAACGGAGAGAAATGAAAGGCCGTCGCGATGATTGTGCCATTACACCATTGCTGCTGCGGGAAATCTGATTTATGTGCATGAAAAACAGTCTTTCTGGTGAAAAGGTGCTTCAACAACAGGCCTTCGGTTCCTCTCTCACGTGGTAGAACAGGGATGGGCAAAGACAGGCCTTATATGTTTCTGGATTTCAGACCAACTTCTGCTCTTCGTTATTTATTTAGCCCAGTCATGTACATGATCTGTCATTTATAGCCACATTCACTGATACAAACAGCAGCTGATAAATGTTCTTGTCTTGTAGCATTTTATTGTGGTCTAATTTACGAGTGACTCGGTCATGGTGCACATGACTAATTCGCTGATTGAGCCAGGGCAACTGGTGGCAGCAAAATCCTGCATACACACCGGCCCTCCAGGACTGGAGTTAGTCTTGCATACACACCAGGCCTCCAGAACTGGAGTTACCCATCCCTGCTATAATCCTGCATACACACCGGCCCTCCAGGACTGGAGTTAGTCTTGCATACACACCAGGCCTCCAGGACTGGAGTTAGTCTTGCATACACACCAGGCCTCCAGGACTGGAGTTACCCATCCCTGCTATAATAATCCTGCATACACACCGGCCCTCCAGGACTGGAGTTAGTCTTGCATACACACCAGGCCTCCAGGACTGGAGTTAGTCTTGCATACACACCAGGCCTCCAGGACTGGAGTTACCCATCCCTGCTATAATCCTGCATACACACCGGCCCTCCAGGACTGGAGTTACCCATCCCTGCTATAATCCTGCATACACACCGGCCCTCCAGGACTGGAGTCGCCCATCCCTGCTATAATCCTGCATACACACCAGGCCTCCAGGACTGGAGTTACCCATCCCTGCTATAATCCTGCATACACACCGGCCCTCCAGGACTGGAGTTGCCCATCCCTGCTATAATCCTGCATACACACCGGCCCTCCAGGACTGGAGTTGCCCATCCCTGCTATAATCCTGCATACACACCGGCCCTCCAGGACTGGAGTTGCCCATCCCTGCTATAATCCTGCATACACACCGGCCCTCCAGGACTGGAGTTGCCCATCCCTGTGGTAGAACCATGTTAGATTGAGCCTGCTGATGGTGTTTTGGCTGAAGCTGGACTGTGCGGATAGAGAACAGGTCTGAGGGAGCACTGCCACACATGGGCACAGCGGGTCAAATAAAGACAAATCCTGCTGAGAAAAACACACTCCAAAGCACGCAGGTCGCAGGGGTGTTCACATTTCATTTCACAGGGGGATGGTAAAACACGATTGTGGCATGCCTGACCCGGAACCCTCTCAAATCTGGAACATGGACTGAAGTAAAAAGAGCTGTTCCAGGTTTTACGCAGCAGTTATCCAGCTAACTAATTCTGCTTTTGTCCTGCTTTTTAATAGACACATTATTATTATTATTAAATTTTGCATGGTACACTCTTTACATCATAAATGTATACAGAAAACACATAGACATAGAATAGAAAATGACAACATTAATAACATGTTATACCGCAATAATAAATATTGATTAAAACGGCAAAAAACTAACTACCAAAGATTGAAAGGCAGTTTTAAAATGGTCTTTTTAAGAGGTGATTTAAAAGATGACGCAGAGTCAGAGGTGTCTATAAAACTGCAGCCCCGGGCACAAACACATGGTTTGCCTCTCATTGTGGATTTGTGTCCAGGGCCATGAGGACGACTCCTACTGAGGATCAATAAAGGTGAGGGCTTTTATTGAGGATCAATAAAGGTGAGGGCCCTTATTGAGGGAACGAGACGGAGCGTGCGCTTTTAACACGCGTTTCTGTGCATGAAGTGGGAGCCGGCAGACGCCAGGTGTAAAATCCAAGGGGTCAGAAGGTGAAATTCCTACCACGCGTTTCTTCGATACCTGGCTCCGATACCTGGATGAAGAATTGTCTTAAATTGCTTATTGGACTTTTACCTTCGGGACCTGGATTTTACACCTGTGTGTGACACAGGGAACAGTGGGTCACTTTGAAGGGGCAAGGCCCCAAAAATGGCTGATGAGTCTAATTGAGAGAAAACAGGGAGGATGCTATTTTATATATAAACAATATATGAAAAAATATTTAACAGGGAGCAAGGGCATCATTTATGTGAGGACAGGCGGGTGATACAACCCCCCAATATTTAAACAGGGCTAATAAACACCAACCCCTCCCTTTCTCATATAATATTAAAGATGTTGTTGTGATTTCCCCGGTGGAATTCAGCAGATGATTGTTTCACAGCTGTTGTCTTGTTCAGCTGTGCTTCAGAGTGCTGGCTCACCCATGACACTCTGTTTTGAACAGAAATGGTCCAATGGCAAGCAGCAAGCTTTTAAAATGTTAAAAAGGGCTTTTAATTGATCCCAGATTTTGTGAATGACGGTTGAAATGAAAGAGATTAACTCAGACAAGTGAGTCATCATTTCATCCACACTGGAGCAGCTGTGAATTCTAACCTCATCCAGCTACTGCTGAAAGCAGAGACAGAGTCTCAGGTCCACACACACACACACACATACACACATACACACACTCATAACACACACATGCGCGCACACACACATCCAATACTGCTGCCGGAGTCACACAGTTACACTTTACATACAAGTATACACACACACAGGTGAAGGCAAGTTCACCCACACATGCACAGGCATGTACACACACACATACACACGCTCATAACACACACACACACACATGCGCGCACACACATCCAATACTGCCGCCGGAGTCTGTTACACACAGTTACACTTTACATACAAGTATACACACACAAAGGTGAAGGCAAGTTCACCCACACACACACATGCACAGGCATGTACACACACACATACACACACACACACACAGAACGACACATATGCCCACACATACACATACAAGTAATGGCAAGTGCACACACACGCATACAGCCAACAAAACTATGCACACTTTCTGACAGGAGCATGAATAATGTGAATAAATAATTAAATAATAATAACAAATAATAACAATCTATCATTTGCCTTTTTTGACCAGATTTCTCTTTATTATATTTTCTTTAGCATTAGAACAGCAATACTCAATCTTACCCAGAAAGGGCAAGCAGTTACACACCTGATTCTACTAATCAATCAGAGTTGTTGCTAAAGACCTTGATGAGTGCAGTCAGGTGTGCAACTTGGTATAGCTGCTTGGCTGACACAGAAACCATTGTAAGACTGAGGAGCTCTGCATTGGAATGTACCTCACAACCGCTTTAACGATAGATTTACCTCGTTATTTCGGTGTATGCGTGTTTGTGTATGTCAGTTTGTGTTAATTTGTGTAGAGCTAGCTGTATTTCGTTTTGTTTTCTGCGAAAATGAATAAATAAATAAATAAATACAATTCTGGTCCTTGAATCAACCCTGGGTTCCTTCCCTCCTTGGAAATGAACTGGACATGTAGTGCTACCACTCGGCCAGACTGTGACTAGCATCCTACCATACGACTCGTACTAAATTTCAGGCTGATTTTTATTGATATGTCGTCTGAGTAGCAGGCTAAGTATGTGGTTTTCAGCACAACCCGTCCTCACACCTGACTCCTGGGTAAAGGGAAGGTGAGAAACCAGCAGTCCTGTGCCCTCTGGGTGTGTGACTTGAGGAGCAGGGCCATGTGGGCTGGCTTTATGGGGATTTTCCCTCTGTGATGTGTCCAGATTTATTCCGGAACCTTCCACTTCTGGCTGTTCTGCACTGCCTCCCCCAGTTTGCCCCCAAAGCAGGGGATGTTGCCTGCAAAATTCTCCGCTGCCAGCCACACCCGCTTTCTTCCAACAACTGTCAATCATCGTCACATCCGAGAACGGGCTGTCGGGCACTGGTGGTGAGAGCCAGGTGGTTGTTGGGTCTCATCCCACAGCATGGCATATGCTTTTGGGAGCTTGAGCGAGTTACTTAATCTGGTTTTTCAAAAGTCAATATCAAGCCACAAATAAGCAGGCTGAGTAGTATCATATTAAAACAAATGGCCAATTAATGTTCGTTTCATTACTCCTCTTGATAGGGGCTGTCAGCATAAGCAAAATAACATTAAGAAATATTTGAAGTGTACCTAGTCAGCATTGATTTGTGTGTAGTCAGTCAAATTCTTTGTTCTCAAAACAATTACACACAAACCGGGGGACTGCACCGACAATGGTAATTAATTCAGTAGGTAAGCTCAGTAAATGTAAAATGCCAATTTCCTTTGAACCCACGCCTGCGTGCAAGTTCATTTACTGCTTGAAATTACGACTCTTCAACGGCAAGTATAAGGATGGCGTTGGGGAAGGATGCTCCACGCACGAGCCCCGCTTTTGCGTCATTATCCAAGCTTTAAGGGTTTGAGCGCTCATCCTTTCTCACAGAACGCGCACGATGTCTAATTGGCTGACATCAACGGAGACATGCCTCGGGGCCAATCGGAGCCGGGTGCGCGTTGTATGCGAAGAGAAAAACAATTTGCAGTTTCTCGTCTATAAATATATAGCCCCGGCTGTAGAGGGAAACGCATCAAGCAGACCGTCTGTGAGCTACTGTATGGCCTATCCTCTGTTCTTAACAGAAGTACACACATTTCACTCATTCTTCACAAAAGACTAGCCTACATTGGTCACGTCCCTCCCTGTACACAAGCCATTACAAACAAGTGCCAGGTGGCAATGCTGAAAGTTGAAAAAAAAAATACCATTAAAATAAATTAACTTACCTAATCCTAGACCAACTATTATTCGTCCGACTAGAAGGACCTCCTTACTCGGGGCAGTGCTCAGGACCACCCCGCCGGAGGAGAAGATGAAGCTCGCCAGCAGAATGCACACCCTGCGCCCGAAAATCCCGTTAAGAAAGCCGCCTGCCAGAGCGGAGAGCGCCGCGGCGCCCACAGTACTGGAGATCAACAGCTCTTGCCAAAGCGCGCTGAGACTCATCTCCCTCTTAAGTAGCAGCATGGCACCCGAAACCACGCCGGTGTCGTAGCCGAACAGAAAGCCGCCCAGCGCGGAGAACACCGCCAGCACGTAAACGAAGGCGGGCGTGACATCCTGCTGGAACTGCTTGCGCGCCGCTCGCTCCAGGTCCCCGGCGGAGGTGGAGGCTGCGGCCGGTCCCTGGCTGTTGATGCTCGCGTTGGACGGAGCTTTGATGAGACTCCGTTCTCCGTCATCTCTTGCTTTCTTCCTCCTCTCGCCCATCAGATTGCTCATACTCCGAAGGGTATAATCATTGTCGCTGGATTTGCGCGACATATGGAAACAACAAACAAACACAAAAATATCTTCAACAGACGTTGCAGGCTATATGCGAGTACTTATTTAGCCTATGCGAAATGTAAAGACTCCGTCAACGCCAAGTTCGAGTTCCAATGGCAACAGACGTTTTCCAGTGTCCGGGTACAATGGTTTATGAGAGATTTATTTACAGAATCAGTTAACTTTTAAGTTGAGTTTACACTCAATATTGCGTTCCCACTTGTCTGCACGAGCGAGATGAGCGGTGATGGAGACCAGCGCGCAAGTAGAAGCAAAGGTAGAATTTAGGAGGAGCCTTGACGTGTGTGTGAGTGTGTGTGACGTAAACATTTCTCCGGCTTTTCTGGCAATTATCATATTAAAAAATTCAACATGGGTGTAAGTCTCGGGCATTTTCGGGCTGTGTCGCGTCTTTCCGCAATTCTTGCAATCTATGGAATTATTTGATAAAGGCTGTTTTCGACAATAAGCTTGGCCTCCGCAATAAGTGGAGACATAAATTATTGCTCATAAAATCAATCAATAGGCTACGGACAAAAACGTGTTGACATTCACACACATTTTATGTTTTCAAATAGGCTAGGCCAATACCTAGGTTAAATTTGTAAATTAATCCAAATATTTAATTAAACATTCCGCTAATGTGTACTATACATTAAATAGTAATGTACGGTATACATTAAGTAATGGCATGTAGTTCTTGAGTAGCACAACATGAATACAGCCACGGTTATAGCCTATGGAATTGGGACACACAATGAATTGGCAAATGTCAGTGTGTTGGTTCGTGAATAATAGGCGACAAAAATGCTTGTGTTAACAAAAATGCTTATTTTTATTTTTCGGAGATCACTAGGCTATTAACTGCAATCTATAATTTTTATTAACCTTTATTTTATCAGGAAGCCCCCTTTCACAAAGGGGACCTGACAAATATACGTCGCCGACATGTGCACTTTGACAACGGATTAACCGGCATTGGGCCACTGGTGAAAACAAATATGCATCCAATACTGCACTCTGGATCCTATCCAGAAGCCGCCAGCAAAAGGCTTCGGGCTTCAGTTATACAATACTGCCCTCGTGTGGACATCTCTGAAAACACGCTAATGGAACTGGCGGAAAAGTGCAGATTTGGAAGACCAGTGGGTAACATGAGTTTATTGATACTTTATTAATGCGCAACAGCGATCCCACCTGGACAGAATGTTGTCATAAGTTAGTTGGTTGATTATTGCAGCATAACAAAATGTCACTTTGCAAATAGAATCCCCCGTATCCATTACATTTTACTCTACTGTCTTCTTTCACAATTTTCGAAACAATACAGGTTTTGCTAGTTTTAATTTCCATTGTCTGAATTCTTCATGTAGCAAATTGTTAATTTCGGTAGCCAGGTGTCCACATGTTCACCAATTAGGAGCATATTGATTCACCACAGACTTTAATTTGATCAAATAAAACATAAAACAACTTCTTAAAAACTTCATTTAGAAACCTTTATGTGACTTCTATTCGCATTTCTATATTTCGTATTTCTGACACGATGTTTCTTAAAATCGTTAATGAATCGTTAACCATGAATTTACAAGTTAGAATAGCTGACGGCACAACCAGGGAATCAATATTTATTTGCAGAACAAAAATATTATTTGTCAGGGACATAAACAAAACGTATCGTATCAATTCTACTTGATTAATCATGTGGACGCACCTCGTGCTGTCTGTGTCCACGCGCACTTAAAAATAGGCTACAAGTAGCCTCTCACCTTCTGATGTTACGCGGTTGACTGCACATGTTGTAGCAGAAATAGCCGAGTGAACGTGTTTCGTTTCATGTAAAGGTATTCGTCTTATTTTTGTTAGAAGCAAGATATTTTATGCCAGTGACGGTTTTGTTAATCGTGTGTTTTGAGTAAATTCATCTAATGTTCGGTCGCTAGCTAATTGTTTGTGAGCTAGCTAGTGATAGTCGTCAACCATGATATGGTTCGTGGCGGAGAGGCCCGGGGCCTTTAACAACCGTACTTAAATAACAGCATAAGAACATATTTTCACAGTCCCCCTGAATTGTTATTAGCCATTCTACAAGTAAGTTAGCCTACAGCCCCAGCGTGTTAGCATGGTGGCGTCGAGCTATTAGTTAGCCTCTAACTTGTGATAAAGTATTTGTCTGCAAATGTGATGTGACGTCAAACGGGTTCCATTTTGTTTCTGTTGTGGTATCGAAGGTGGTCTGCAGAAGAACAATTGCATGCTGTATCAACGATAAGGAAGCTTAGACGGTGATCTACGGCGACTACGGTAAAAAGAGGCCTATTTTCAGCAGTGAGTGGACCGCATTTGCAAAGGAGAGGCTGTTGGTGTTTACAGGCGTACACGTTCGTAGTGATCACTCACCTCGGGCATCAACGTTTTTTTGAGTTTTTTCAGAGGTATATATACTACGTCCCGTCCATCTGGAGTTTAACATGCACTTGACCACGGGCGTCAGAATCCAGTCATTGAGGGCTGAGCTGGTTTTCACCACTGTATTTTAAGCAACTGTTTTGAGACACAGCCAAGCCTGTGTATATGTTCGGCTACTTCATAGATCCTGTAGCCCAGTGTTTCTGAACCCCAGTCCTTGGGACAGAAGTTATTTGTTGTAACCGGGAACTCACCCCTGGTTTAACTAACCAAGGGCATTTTTGGTGGTTTGATTGATTCCTGACAACAAAAACCTTATGGCAAGTGGGTCCCGAGGACTGGAGTTCAGTAACACTGCGTGTAGCCAGTGTAGTTTACATATACATGTGTATGTAGCCAGCAAATAATTTAAGTGGTCTAAATCCAAGGGACTAATTTCAAGTTCAAGTAGTAGAGTTTGATAGTTGTTCCATCACAGATTCAAAATGAGAATCTCCAGTGAATGGGGAAATTCGGTGCCCCTGGATACTCAGTTTGGCAGAAGAACAGAAATGACTTTAATGTTTTAAACATATTCCTCAGTTTGCACTTAAGCAAGCGCATGGGGTTTTGTCACTTCACACACTCAGAATTAAATATCATGAAATTGTGAAAGCAACACCCTCTTATAAACCATGTTCTATTAAAAGGACAACACTTCAATGTGGTGAATGGGTCAATACTTTCACACAAATTCTTATGATATTATTTAGTGCTTAAGTTAATAAATGGCTATTTGTGCATTTGTAAAACTAAACAGTTTGAAAATATTCGATCGTGGACCTGAAGGTTTCCAAGAACAGCAAAGCACGCGTGCGATGACACTGGACACAGATTTGATCGTATCGGATCTTTAATCCAACTGGAAAAAAAAGGCGCTTTTAAGCAATTGTATGGAAAAACAAATATTTACAATAGTTGGAAGCATGAGTTGTTTTTTGTTTTTTTTTACAATGACACATCGGCACACAAGACCAGCCGCAGAGCTGGCCCGTACGTCTGACTAAGCAAACATTCCCAATTCCAAAGGGCCGGATAAGTGCACATTACATATTTACATAATACCATAGAAATGTACCAAGTCCACCAAGTATTCTATTCTGTTACTAAAATATCGGATCATTAGGCACACTTTTTTGGAGGGGGCGAGGGGAGGAAGGGGGGGGTAATGGATGAATAATTTGGGTTGAAATGTGGTTGCGCAGAGTTGAAGCTAAGGGGGAAAAGAAATGTCAAGCCCCCAGCTCCTCGTCTTGCTTCTGGTTTCTTCCTGCCGATCCGAGAGGCAGGCTGGCCTTCCGTTCCCTGCTTAGGACTGGGGGCGGAGCCACGTCCCGGGAACGCCAGATTCCACGTCCGGATCGCGTCCTTAACGCGTACGGGCCAGGGGAGGCGGCGGCGGTGTGTGTGTGTGAGTGTGTGGGTATGTGGGTGGGTATGTGTGTGTGTGTGTGTGTGTGAGTGTGTGTCTGTGTGTGTGTGTGTGTGTGTGGGTGGGTATGTGTGAGTGTGTGTGGGTGGGTATGTGTGTGTGTGTGTGGGTGGGTGGGTGGGTTAGGATGCACGCGCAAAAAGTAAAAAAAAACAAACAAAAAAAAAACACAAAAAAAACGACAGGACCTACGCTATCTACAAGATATACACGTTAATGCACGCGGACGTTGATGAGCGGACACGACGACCAGTTGTTTTGCTCGGCCGGCTTGGGGGAGGAGCTGCGGGACTCGGGCGCGTCCGGCGTGTCGGGGCCGTCGGCCATGAGGTAGCCGATGCCGTATCTGCCGTTGGGCGTGGTGTCGGGCTCCCCCGCCCCGCTCTGCTTCCTGTAGATGCTCTTCCCCGGGGGCAGCGGCGACGGCGCCTCGCTGGGCGACTTCCCGTGGATGAGGCTGGCGTCGTCGCCGTCCTCCGGCCGGGCGTCCTCCTTGATCATGCGGCCCTTCTTGTAGGACACGGCGGACAGGCCCCCCGCGCCCTCGTCCAGCAGGCCGAAGAAGCGCAGGCAGAAGACCACGGGCACCGGGAGGATCGCCACCACGATCAGCGTGATGCACACGGCCACGCCCCAGCCGGGGTACCTCACGGACCTCTCTTGGGCCTGTGGAGATGCAAGCCGTTACGCGGCGGGGTTAGCGCTTGGCCCCAGGCACTGCTACCATGTTAATCTTACACAATATAGCTATGGAATGTACTGCATGTTATTTCAATAAACTATCAAAAAGACTTGGAGCAAAATGCCAGATATCATTGAGATAATATATTTGTTCAAATCTATATAGCGGTGAAATGTAAGCTATTTGGAATTGCAGCCTCTCCCTTTTTTTGAGTTTATGTTTGCTTAAATATATAACATAACAGGCCATTCAGCCCAGCAATGCTTAAGTCTCCTTCTACTAAGCTTTAAGAGATTAAGCATCTTAAGTCTTTCCTCATAACTTTTATCTTTTATACATGGAATCAATCTGGTTGCCCTTCGTTGAACCTTTTCCAGCGCCTCTAGATGTTTCTTGTAGTGCGGCCCCCAGAACTGCACACAGTACTCTTAAGTATGCCACCGTGTGGGCTCAGTAACTGGAACTACTCTAAATTCGGACTGGTTGATGAACAGGGCCGTAATTTCACGAGTATTCCTTCTGGGAGTCGCACCGTTTGAAACGTCAGTAAACATCAGCGCAAAGGCCAGGCCGCTACGTACCAGCTCCTCGATCCAGGCGCTGTAAGTTGGCGGAGTCATTCCCAGCTGGATGAAGCTGGTGGCCAGCAGAGCCATCAGCACCAGCGGAGTGATGTACTTCCACATGTAGTAATAGAACCGGAACGGCGAGAAGCCCAGCATGTCCTTCAGGTCTTCAAAAAACCTGCCGGGAAAAAAAAAAAAAACGAAAACTTAACTCCTTAATAAGTGCCCTCTACTCAAAGTTGACGCTCAGTTGGAATGAAATTCTTCGCGTTTATCACAGCCGCGGTTCAAAGAAACTACTCGCGCATAAAGTGCGTTGCTCGGCAACAGCCAATTATGTGGCTGGTATTATGCCCGTGAAAAATGTCCCTGCGCCGCTTGTTCATTTAGCCACAAAGTGTTTCCCTGACAACCTGCTACTATCAGACGGCTCAGAGCTACATTTTATTAGAGCTCAGATCCAACGGCGCTGTGTGTTATTTGGCTTGACACTTTGAAAGGTCACCTCGGGATTATCTGTGAAAAGCTGAATACAATACTAGCTTGTATCAATCCAGGTAAAGCAGAAGATCTACGTATATCACTCAACAAATCTAAATCCCCCCCCCCTCTGCCCTTTTTAAATTGTCTAAAGATGATACAATTAGGATTACCCAGTCCAAACTGGGTAAATAATAAATAAAAACTTATTTCGGGATATTCATCCAAAAATAATCCGAAATCAAATCAAACCCTAAAGTCTTAAAACCGTACACAGTTACCGGACGCTCTGTGAAAGGAGGGGAGAGAGAGGCGAGAGTGCGTACTTGTCCGTGCCGTAGACCCAGGCCACCGCCACGTTCTCCAGGATCACCACGATGAGCAGGGGCAGTGTGGCGGAGTAGTCGTCGAACATGGCCACGAAGTAGTTCCCCGAGCGCTGCACGAAGATCAGGCCGATGCTGAACGCCAACAGACAGCACCCCACTGTGGTCGGGAGGGGAAGGACACGGGGGCGACATCGCCATTAACTTCCAGCCCGCCACACTGGCCACAGTCCACATAACCCCAAGTCTCTGGGGCCTGAATTGGCAGCTGATTGAAGTCTCAAAACCGTGCTGTGTTTAAAACCCGCATACTAGCATACTACTCAAACTACTCATACTAAATTTCAGGCTGATTTTCAATTGAATGTAGTATGCGTAGTACGCTTAGTATGCAGTCTCGAACACAGCCCAGCAGTCGCTGTAGCCCTGGAGGTGCAGCAGGGGTGTCCGATCTCATCCGAAAAAGGGCCAGCGAGGGTGCTGGCTTTTGTTTCAGGCCAGCACTGCGACACCTGATTCAAGCAGTTCACGAACCACGGTCATCAATCAAGACCTTTTAAGCAGAATCCAGTGTCTTTGTGCTGAGCTTGAACTAAGCCTTCACTGGCCCTTTTCGCAGAAGACTGGACACCCCTGAGGTATGGAGTTTGAGATCTCAGGCATTAACACCTTTGCCTCTGAGCTGTAAAAAATACAACTACAATGCCCCCACACACACACCCCCCCCCCCCCCACACTACTAAAGTACATCCTCAGCCACTCCCAGTGCCCGCCTAATGCACTGTCAACCTTTCACCACAAGAGGGCGCCGCAGGGCAGCAGAGACGGTAACTGGCAACACAGGCAGCGCTGGAATCAGGACAGGCCGCGTCATTTAATCACGCTAATGGCGGCTTCCCGCTCAGTCTGCGGCGGTGACCCAGATTGGGATCGCGCAGCGCCCATCTGACAAGCGCCCCACAGTCGAATCGATTTATTTCCCCCTGCCAGTAAGTAGCGTGACTTTATGTAACAGGATTGTTCAGCTCCGGTGAGTGGGCTTAAATTCCCAGCGTGCCGCTGGTTCGGCGGCGGCGGCCGCGTGCGTGGTGAGGAACGCAGCCTGCTCCCCGAGGGCCGAAGCGCTAATCTCAGATTCCTGACCTGCTGCGCGACATCACTTCCTGCTCTCTCTCTCTCTCTTAACTGCTCGCACCCGGTTCGGTGCTCGGCGTTGGGACGTTAACGTTGCCTGCGGGCTGGCCCACCTGTGAGGAACTCCTTGCGCACTTTGAAGGTGTCCACCAGGGGTGTGATGATGCCCTCGATGGTGCCGAACATGCTGCCCAGGCCCAGGTTCACCAGCATGAGGAAGAACATCACCGACCAGAAGGGCGAGGCGGGGAAGTGCGTCATGGCCTCCGTGAAGGCGATGAACGCCAGGCCGGTGCCCTGCACGGCCTGCGGGGACGGGCATTACATAACCGTGCGTTAAATAAGGCATTACACTCCGCTACTGTGTAACAATGCGTTACACTGCATTACCTAACAATGTATTACACCGTATTACATAACTGCGTTACATAAGGCATTACACTCCGCTACTGTATAACAATGCGTTACACTCTGTTACATTACAACAATGTGTTACACTGCATTACCTAACAATGTATTACACCGTATTACATAACTGCGTTACATAAGGCATTACACTCCGCTACTGTATAACAATGCGTTACACTCTGTTACATTACAACAATGCATTACACTGCATTACCTAACGATGCATTACACTGCATTACCTAACGATGTATTACACTGCATTACCTAACGATGCATTACACTGCATTACCTAACATTGCATTAGACTGCATTACCTAACAATGCATTACACTGCATTACCTAACAATGTATTACACTGCATTACCTCACAATGCATTACACTGCATTACCTAACAATGCATTAGACTGCATTACCTGATGATACATTACACTGCATTACCTAACAATGCATTACACTGCATTACCTTACAATGCATTACACTGCATTACCTAACAATGTATTACACTGCATTACCTAACAGTGCATTACACTGCATTACCTAACAATGTATTACACTGCATTACCTAACAATGCATTAGACTGCATTACCTGATGATGCATTACACTGCATTACCTAGCAATACATTACACCCCATTACATTACAACAATGCATTACACTGCATTACCTAACAATGTATTACACTGCATTACCTAACAATGCATTACACTGCATTACCTAATAATGCATAACTTCAAGTAACAAGAAACTTCAGCGAGTATAGATATCATAGTACGTCGTACTAATAATTCACTTCATTGTACGTCACTCTGGATAAGAGCGTCTGCTAGATGCCTGTAATGTAATGTAATGTAATATCACCGAGCACGCTGCTTTGTTTTTACACTGTATAGTAGCTAACACAGAAGCGCTTGCATCTTCCTCTGAGCCTCAAGCCTTTCTCAATTATTCATGCTGTACAATGTCACGAGAAACCACTCACCCTCAGAGGCAGGTGCAGTAAAAATAGCATCTTTTGCAAAGATTATTAATACAAAGCTATAACAAAAATGGATATAAAAATGATTTAAATACAACTAATAAAACTTTTTTTTAAAACACTGGAAAGGAAAGAAAGGAATGTTTTGTTGTGTTCAGATTTCCGTTTGTAACCAGTCTGAAATGGGTTTAAGCTGACGCTGAAAGTCTTGAGAAGGCAAAAAGCCCATCCCTGGAATGCAGTGATATTTATGATATAATAATTTTTTTCTTTGCTTGTAATTTCTCTACATATTCATGTTTGAATTGTAGATGCGGCACACTTGCACTAGGGGGCGCTGTCCCTCAGCGTGTCTCCCCGGGTGTACATAAAGGCTGACTGATGGCCGGTGTGTACCTGGTTGAGTTCGTCCTCAATGCGGCAGGGGTCCAGGCCCAGCTTGGTGTAATCCCCCTCCTTCACCTCCTTCAGCACTTTGGTGATGGCCAGGTAGTCCTCCGCGGTCACGTGACTGAAGTTGATGTGCTTGGGGATGAGGTCGTAGCTGATCTGGTTGCCCAGGTAACCCCTAATCCTCTTTGTGTTTCTGGAGGGAGTGGCCACACACACACACGCATTATAATACGTACAGATGATCCTCCCGTTGGCAGTATAAACACTGAGGTTGTCCTGAGGTTAACTGCCTGTGTGCATGTGTTTAAAAATAGTAAATAACTACATGTAAATAAATGTACTTTATTTAATTTAACGGCAATCAACACCGTCCAGTGTTATGATATACCTGTTAGTATTACTCTTGAAAATGTCACGGGTGTCTAGTGCAACCATGATACACTTCGGTGTTTTTTTACATTACATTACATTTCATTATTGGCATTTGGCAGACGCTCTTATCCAGAGCGACGTACAATTGATTAGACTAAGCAGGAGACAATCCTCCCCTGGAGCAATGCAGGGTTAAGGGCCTTGCTCAAGGGCCCAACGGCTGTGCAGATCTTATTGTGGCTACACTGGGATTAGAACCACCGACCTTGTGTGTCCCAGTCATTTACCTTAACCACTACGCTACAGGCCGCTACAGAATGTTAGTCCGTTTTCAACTCTGACCTCACAACCACACCTCATTTTACAGCAAAATCTGTTATAATAAAAAATAATGCAAATGCTACCACAAATAGTCATAGCTTTATCTGTAGCATGCAATGCTTGCAGAGTACTTTTACTCTTTTGTGTGCACATTATATGGGAATGGCCGGATGTCCTAGTTTACAAGCAGGAGATGTTGGATGCTAACAAAGTTTTTAAAATCTTGTGCTAATGTGCAGCAAAAGTGCAACTCGTTCACTAATCGGAGACTTAAAGCTGGGACATCCGGACATTTGGCATGGAAGCCACGTGTAACCGACACAGTTCTCCGTGTACAGTCGCACCTGGGTGTGGTGCGTGGAGTCCAACACCTGACACTGATCTCAGGCGCTTAACCCCTTGAATTGACTAGCAGGTTTTTTGGAATGTTCTGAAAATTCAAAGTCGGTGTTCTAGAGCACTGCTCTCAATTATCCCAGCAGTGACTGTGACATCATCAGCATCACATTCTAATGACACGATTCGTGACCTTAGAGCAGGGATGGGCAACTCCAGTCCTGGAGATCCGGTGTGTACCAGTTACCCCGACTCAGCGAGCTTATTAGCCGTATGCGCCGTGACCGAGTCTCATAAATTAGACCACAATAAAAACGCTACAAAGACAAAGAACATTCATCAGCTGCCATTTATATATCACGGAAGGAGGCTATAAATGACAAACCGCGTAAATGAGCGGGCCGGTTAAATATGTACGAGCAGAAGAAGTTGGCCTGGAATCAAAGAAAACCGATACGACCCATCCCTGCCTGTAAAAGGGTTAAGCAGCGTTCACGCCGGGTTAAAAATAAGCCGCAGTCGGGAGGGAACGGCGGGCGGCCATTTTGTGAGCGTGCGCGGGCCGCAGGGCTCCGTTGACTTACAGCGTGACGCACTTCTCGTTCATGATGTTGGCCTTGAAGCCCAGCACGGCGAACACCACCAGCGTGGCCAGCACGGAGGTGAAGAAGTTGATGAAGGACACCAGCACGGCGTCGAAGTGGCAGTTGTTGTCGCGCTTGTTGTAGCTGGAGAAGGCGATGACGCCGCCGAAGCCCAGGCCCAGGGCGAAGAACACCTGCGTGGCCGCCTCCCGCCACACCTTGGGCTCCAGCATGATCTCCAGCTGCCGCACGCAACAAACCGGCGTTACGGTCGCGTTTACATTCATTACAGTCATGTGGCAGACGCCGTTAAAACAAAGCATGGGTTCTTCCACAGGTTAAAAGCATCAAGTCCATAACTAGGAAAATACACATGAAGAGCTGTTCTAAACAGAAAGACGATAGTCATCGTAAGTCCAATTTTATAAAATTTTTTAAGGGTTAGGGTTAGACGAGTCGGGTATTGGAGGGGGGACGGGGGGGGGGACGACTAAGGTATAGTTTGAAAAGGTGTGTTTTTAGTCTGCGTCGAAATATGGCGGGGAATTTTGCTGTCCTGACAGTGGTAGGTAAGTCATTCCACCACGGAGGAACCAGAACGGAAAACAGGCGTGAACGTGCAGCTCGACCGCCTGGTGCTCGTAGTGAGGGAACCATAAGGCGACCAGAGCTGGCAGACCGGAGTGGTCTTGCTGGGGTGGAGGGAGCAATTCAATATTGGATATAAAGTAGTGCAGCCTGGGTAAAAGACGCAGCTCACGCACAACGTTCTCGCAACGAAACCGGAGGGTTTCGTTAACGTTACGACGTTGTGAGGTTGTGAGAACGTTCTGTCTGTTTGCTGGATGGGAAGTGAGAGGTTTTGATCCTAGACGGGACGTTGCGTCTGTTGCCGGCTAACACTTTCGAGCAGGGATCAGCAACTCGCGGTCCTCAAAGTCCACAGACTCCTGCTTTCCCACCCACCCTTTACCTGGGAGCCAGGCATGAAGGCAGTCTGCACAAATGACCAGGGAGACAAGAAAACCAGGGCTGGATTTGGATTCGAGGGCCAGATTTGATGATCCCTGCTTTCCATTCAGCTGCAGCTATACCCGTGTAGATCATTCGTAACTAATGTGGTGACAAGGTTGTTGCTGAGCAAATGTGGGCGCCATTTTGTATCACAAAGGCACATCGTGAAATGGACGGGCAAGGTTTAATTGTTGCGCATCACGAAGATATGGCCCATGAGTGTAATTATTATATTAAAAAAGTCACGTGTAATTACGAATACAGCTTACTGTTGTTCCGTGTTGCCTATGTTGAATTTACTCAGTAATACCCTCTTATTAAGTAATAAGTGTTAACCTGTTCCCTTTCATCAGGGAATTAACCTGATGTCTTTTTTGTTATGTGCAGCTATACATATGAATATTGCACAACAGGGCTGTTCTACCCTGTTCCTGGAGATTGACTGTCCTGTAGGTTTTCATTCCAGCTGTGACATGCCTCATTCAAAAGCTACAAATCTCCTTGAGCTGCTAATTAATCGAATCAGGTGTGTCAAATTAAGCTCTACAGGACTGCAGATCTCCAGAAGCAGGGTTGAGCAACCCTGTAATACGAAATCTAAGCTCTAGCAATAATGTAATATAAACATTAAATTACATAACCTTCACTGGGTAGACACCCTTATCCAGAGCAACGTACAGTACATTAGTGAAGAACATCATTACTGCTAGTGGAGTATTCTGCACACTGTGTGTGTGTGTGTGTCTGTGAGACCCTCATTATAACTCGCCTGGGATAAATATTGTGTTCATAATATAAAGAAATATATGCATAAACATATCCCGATGTCACAGTTAAGACTGGCCCGTAAACCTGCTTTAAACATTTAATCCCCAGATGAATCCTTTTACTGGGGGGGTCGGGTGGAGGGGGGGGGTTAGCGCCATGCTAAGCGCTAATGCTAATAACAGGCGGCAGCGCCTTCGGCGGCCTACGCGGCCTTGCTGCTCACAGGCCGGGCCCGTAACCAGGTGGCTCGTCTCCCTAGCGACGGCAGGCTTGTTAATTTGTCACTGCAGTGGCGGGAAGTGTGTGTGTGTGGGGGGGGGGGGGGTAGTGCCAGGGGAGGTTGTGTCGCCATCTGTCTGTCTCCTCTGAGAGCATAGTAGAGGGACCTCCCTCTCCCGTTCCCCCCCCAGACCGCTGTTACGGCGTTCATTTCCACTACACACTCCTGCATTTAAAGGGCCGCAGTCCAAATACATGCAGCCTCGGCTAAAATGAACGGAGACTCTGGACTGCCCGTAGGTGAGTGTGTGCACGGATAGTGTGTGTGTGTGTGTGTGTGCGTGTGTATGTGTGTGCACCCTGCGATGGATTGGTGACCCGTACAGGGTGTATTCCTAAATCCCCCCCCCAGCGACCCTGACCGGGTTAGATTATAGATGGACGGATGGATGGATTGGGACTGGCATAGCTCACACTTTTGAATCTCATGCTAAACAAATACAATACGAATACAGTGTGTCGCTACTAGGATCCTGACAGGACCTGATCTGTTGGCACACTGCTACTGTATACACAATCCCACTAACAGAACAAATGGCTCCAGCACATATATTCCTGTGTACCTACAGTCAGGTCTATAAATATTTGGACAATGACAAAGTTATTGTTACTTTAGCTGTCCATTCATTCATTCATTCATTCATTCATTATCCTAACCCGCTTATCTTGAACAGGGTCGCAGGGGGGCTGGAGCCTATCCCAGCATACATTGGGCGAAAGGCAGGAATACACCCTGGACAGGTCGCCAGTCCATTTCAGGGCACACACACCATTCACTCACACACACTCATACCTACGGGCAATTTAGACTCTCCAATCGGCCTAACCTGCATGTCTTTGGACTGTGGGAGGAAACCGGAGTACCCGGAGGAAACCCACGCAGACACGGGGAGAACATGCAAACTCCGCACAGAGGCCCCGGCCGACGGAGATTCGAACCCAGGACCTCCTTGCTGTGAGGTGGCAGTGCTTACTTTAGCTGTCTACCACAGGATATTGGGTTTGGGAGTAAATAATGAATATGAGCAGACTGTCAGCTTTAATTTAAGGGTATTTACATCTAAATCGGGTGAACGGTGTAGAAATTACAGCCCTTTTTATACGTAGCGCCCCCAATTTTAGGGGCTTAAAAATAATTGGACAAATTAACATAATTGTAGATGAATTAGTCATTTTTGTGAACTTGGTTGCATATCCTTTTAATGCCATGACTTCCTGATATCATTATCAGAGTCTGGGTATCTTATTTTCAGGTGCAATTATTTACTTCAAACTCCAATATCCTGTGGTAGACAGCTGAAATAACAATAACTTTGTCAACATCCAAATATTTATGGACCTGACTGTAAGTCAGTATCATTGTTGTCTATGAAATTGTTCCCACCCATCCCTCCTTTGTTTGCTTTTCCGCTTACATTTTTTTAGCTTCTGTCATCCACATCCATAAAGCCATTTAAAGCTCAATCCTCAATTAAATCAGATGAGCCTGAAAATACTTTAGCCTTTATTCATTCTTTTGTTTCTTTTCAGACTACATTGTTGGAAGTCATCAATCGTTTACTCCATACACAAATTAATTATATTTAAATTGTTCTTCACTACAATAATTTCCCAGGTGTCTACCTAATTTTAACACTATTTTACGATTTATTTAGCCTCTTTATGAACGGAGTTCAAAAAGTAGTTTGTCATCAGAAGAAGTATATTTGTGACTTAAATGTTGGAAGGAAATGTCTGAAAGTAAAAGAGTAGAGGTCCTAACACTGTTCCCTGGGGGACTCCAGTTCCCACAATGCACTGCTCACTCTGATCGGCCCTTACCTTGGGAGTGAACATGTGCCGGATGCCGTCGAGTGATCCAGTCAGGAGCAGGGCCCTCACCAGGAAGCAGATCAGAACCACGTAGGGAAACAGGGAGCTGAAGTACATCACCTGCCAAGACACAACAACAGATCTATGCCATCGCTGGGAAAGGAAAACTGGGTTCATTTCATAACACGTCCTTGCGCAAGCTTGCATTGTGAATCATCGCTAAGGCAACGTGAGCTCAGTTATCTTGACTCAAGGATAAGCTGCAGGACCCCACTCACAATCCTGCTATCTTTTCACCACTCTGGTCACACGGTGCATGATGCTCCCATGAAGGACTTTCTCTCTCGTTCTCTCTCTCTCTTGCTCTCTCTTTCTCGCTCTCTCTCTTCGATTTAGGAATATAAATACGAAAGATGATGTGATGATGCCTGGTGAAAGTGTAGCCATTCGATAGCAGTCTGTGGGGTGGTCTCCGTCTCTGAAGAGACGGTCTTCGGACGAGCCGGGGAGGTTGAACGTTCAAATTACGCACATTAACCTAAATGTGCCGCACTTTAGCTGGCAAGCCCTGATATTACCGCTGAGACCAAGGCAGTTTTTTTTTTTCTGCAAGTAGGCCTCAGCAAATGTCTCAGTCGGAGTAGATGGACAGTGTAGACTGGAGCAACCTCACAGTTAAGGAAGCCGTGCAGGTATAATTACAGGAGATTGCAGGGTTCTCTACTGGGTAGCCGCACAGCGTGTCGCTTGTTAAAAGCTCAGCTCTGCTTTTTTTTTCGCAAAAATCGTCCCACAACATCTGGAGAGGCACTCTCCCCCCCCTGCGGGAGTCTGGTTTTTAACAATGCGGACGTGATGTGGCCATGAGACACCGGCCCTCCCCTTCTCCCGCCCACACGCGCAGAGACCACTCCCTTCAGGGTGGGAAAAATGTATCCTCCTTTCCTCCACTCGACTCCTTCCTTCCCTAAAAGACTGCGCCGACACCCGCGTCCACAGCACAAGCTTCGTTCTTCGTGCCCGTACTCGGGGAATTTTGGTGAAGTAAGGACCCCGTGTATCTGATCCGCCCGACATTGTTTTCAAACATTCAAAATTTGTTTGTTAGCCTTGATTTTGGGCCAAAGCTGGTTGTTGAGTTCAAGTGTTTCCATTCCGGGACCATGTGAGTGCAATGGCATAAGAGAAAGCCAAGCGATTATTTTCCAAAACAATATTTAGTTTGGCCTCCTTGCTAATCTGGCAATATCACTGGAACAAGGTGGAGACCTGCTGTGATCAGTTTACA
Source organism: Conger conger (assembly GCF_963514075.1). Lineage (NCBI taxonomy): Eukaryota > Metazoa > Chordata > Actinopteri > Anguilliformes > Congridae > Conger > Conger conger. The sequence continues at coordinate 16,454,824 of NC_083778.1, forward strand.
AGAAAGTTTTTCATCTTTATTAGACCAGTCCGTGTATATTGGAAAACTGTTGCAAACTAAGGTGTCGCGATATACAATTTGCCCATTTGTGATCTATCCATTATGTTTGACCTTTTTTAGATAAACGTCCCCACACTATCTTAACAGACTGTCACCGTATAATTTGAGTGGATATAAACACAAGTTTGACGTAACTAACGACGAGTCTCGCTGTCTGATATCTGGGTTTGCAACCAAGGCCATTTTCATAGCTTTGGCAGAGTACTACAATGTAACCAAGTCGATACTTTCTCTGGTAAATATTAAGAGATTTGAGCACTCAATTTAGAACACCTTCAGGTACACTCCAGGACTGGAGTTAAACCTGCAGACACTGCGGCCCTCCAGGACTGGAGTTAAACCTGCAGACACTGCGGCCCTCCAGGACTGGGGTTAAACCTGCAGACACTGCGGCCCTCCAGAACTGGAGTTAAACCTGCAGACACTGCGGCCCTCCAGGACTGGAGTTAAACCTGCAGACACTGCGGCCCTCCAGGACTGGAGTTAAACCTGCAGACACTGCGGCCCTCCAGGACTGGAGTTAAACCTGCAGACACTGCGGCCCTCCAGAACTGGAGTTAAACCTGCAGACACTGCGGCCCTCCAGGACTGGAGTTAAACCTGCAGACACTGCGGCCCTCCAGAACTGGAGTTAAACCTGCAGACACTGCGGCCCTCCAGGTCTGGAGTTAAACCTGCAGACACTGGTCCTCCAGGGCTGGAGTTAAAGATCCTGGGTACAGAGTTTGAATAGGCTCAAATGAGACTTACTGCTCTGGAGTCATGGTTTAAATCATAAAGGGTCTATGAAGGAGTAAGTGTTGTGTAATCTCAATACAGTCTCAATAGTCTCACTGCAATTTCAATAGTCTCAATACTCACACTGCAATCTCAATGGTCTCACTGCAATCTCAATAGTCTCAATAGTCTCACTACAATCTCAATAGTCTCACTGCAGTCTCACTACAATCTCAATAGTCTCACTGCAGTCTCACTACAGTCTCAATAGTCTCACAGCAGTCTCAATAGTCTCACTAGTCTCAATAGTCTCACTACCGTCTCAATAGTCTCACTACCGTCTCAATAGTCTCACAGAAGTCTCAATAGTCTCACAGCAGTCTCAATAGTCTCACTACCGTCTCAATAGTCTCACTACCGTCTCAATAGTCTCACAGAAGTCTCAATAGTCTCACAGCAGTCTCAATAGTCTCACTACAGTCTCTACAGTCTCACTACAGTCTCAATAGTCTCACTACAGTCTCAATAGTCTCACTACAGTCTCAACAGTCTCACTACAGTCTCAATAGTCTCACTACAGCCTCAATAGTCTCACAGCAGTGTCGCTCGTCTCAGTCCGGGCTCGACGGGAGGACGTTCTTTTCCCAGACCGCGCTCGTCACGATCACAAAAGACCGGCCGGTAATTCTCACGCACGCAGCTGCAAGCTGCACGTTCCCCCAGCACGAGGAACAATCCGCTCAGACCTTGGGAACAAAAACACATTCCTCAGGGGTAAAAACAAAACAAAAATAAATAAAGTTGTGGTTAAGCTACAGAAGTGGCTTCAATCAGCCATGGATCTGAAGCTTTCTCCTCCGTCCCTTCCGTTCAGACCTTTCGTTCACTTCCGCTCCTGATTTCCGATCTATTTGACTGTAGTCGGTGCCATATCCACTCAGCAGGGCCAGATTAATATACAACGACACACGAGAAGGAGTGCCTTAAAGCAAGATACTGTGGCTGCTGTGCTGCCTTCACAGGCACTTCGACTGGACTTATACAACAGCTTTACCGACGATACAGTAACTCAAGATTCAAACGTTTTAAATTATGCTTATATATTATGTTTCAACACTCTCTCTGAACCAATACCATTTATCCCTCCCGTAGCTGCATTACGAAAGAAGCAGTGACCGGCATTGACAAGCATATGACCTATTTTTGGGTGAAAAAATGTGGATTTGTCTTCAACCACTGGTGGGTAATTAGGTAATTAAATGCCAACACGTTCACATCCATTCACATTGTCTTTATGAAATCAAACCAGACCTCTGCAGGACATTTAAATTATATTCTTCCACAGATGCAAACCATTTTAGCCACTGATATAACCAATGTTCTCTTGGTATCATTGAAAATAAGCAAACCTTTTACACCTGCATATACGAAGTGTGCTAGAAGATCTGACTGGTCAAATCAATTTAAAAAATATATATATTTTAAGAATTTTATCAATTCTGAAATAAAAAATTCAGAACCAGTTAGTTCTTTAACAATTTGTCAGGAAAGCCTTGTAACTTGTGCCACAACAATGACGACCTCGGGATGATGTTCGGATTTTTCTATTGGCTACCCAGCAAACAACGTGTAGGCTCTTTATTTCTGTAATGGAGCTATCTCCATGGAAACGCAAATGTCCCCAAGTCTGACACATCCTCTCAGGCCCCATTGAACCCCATTAACAGAGCTGTGGAATTTAGCACTCTGTGATTGGGGGACAACCCCCAAAGGGGCGGGAATTCCCCCTTTTGTGACATCAGCACCGCCCCCTCTCTCACTCCATGCAAGCCTGCCACTGTGACTGATGCAACAGTGGCAGCTTGTTACCGCATCTCTAAAAGCACACACACACACGCACGCACGCACGCACGCAAGCACGCACGCACACACACACACGCACACACAGGACCCGATGTGACAGCTGGCATATAAACCCAAAGTACAAAGACCTGTGACTTCTGGTTAAAGGACACCTCAGGCCATTCTTTCGGAAAAAAACAAGGCCTCTTACAATTATAATTTTGCATAAATATTTAATATGAGCGTTAAATACAAGACTAATTTGCCTTTAAAAAAAAAAAAATGGGATGATGGGAAAATCACAATTGGTCACAATTTAAAATAAGAGTACATGTCCTATTGTAGTTGTTCACATGAATTAGTAAAATTAGTAAAAAGTTTTCGTTAATGTATTTGTTAATTACTACCTAATATATTTGGTCCATAAATATGTATACATTAGCAAACCGTCGAAAAAAAAGTTATAATTAGTTCATTAACAAATACATGAACTGGAATGTTTTTCATTCCAATTTGAATTGGCATTCACTAATGATGTACTAATGATGTACAAATACATAAACAAAGCTGAACAGATTGACCTTTCAGTCCAAATCATGTCACCTTATTGTAAAGTTTCACCGGCACATTATTTGGGTGTCCTTCCCCTCAAAGGCGCCATATAAACGGTAAAACCATTTAGCATTTAGCGTTTACCATGAGATGGTTTTGGGGACGGGGTGGGGGGGGGGCCTCACCTTGCCCGAGGACTGGATGCCCTTGATCATGGCCAGGCACACCAGGGTCCAGGCGGCCAGCAGACACAGCGTCATCCTCCAGTTGAGGCCGCCGCCCTGCGAGATGGAGTCGGAGATGTCCAGGGCCGAGCGGTACCAGTAGTAGGTGGTGGCCGAGCTCTTCTCGCACTCCGGCTCCACGACTGAAACAAACCCGAAAACAAACCCGTCAAACCCCCCCCGCGGTCAGGGGCGGGCTTCGGCCTTTACGCTGCGTTAAAAACGCTACGCTATCCAGAGCCACGAATGGCACTGGCCCTGTGAGAGTTCGCTGGGCCTTTTTACGATTTTAAGCCACCAACTTTGATGATAATAATAATAATAATAATAATAATAATAATAATAGCGCCTGTAACACACTCAATATATTTGCGATAATTTAATTCAAATTCATTACATTACAGTAACCATATGTTGCCCCTCGAGAAACAGAGTTTGCTCACATCAGTCCGTCATAATAACATTGATAGTTGTGATGTCTTAATTATGTACTGTTTTTACCGTTAATAACGTTTATTAATATTGGTTACTTGTGAGAGATTGGTTCTTGACCAGTGGGCACTCATGCCAAGGCAGGGGCTGCTGAAACGACTGGGAGAAGTAGAAGAGGCTCCACCCAATGATGACGTTGTAGTACAGGGCCACGAAGAAGCACACCTGGAGATACAAATGAAGAGTTGGCACGTTAGGGGAGTAGGGTCACGTCCACAGTCAGCACGTAAGGGCAGCAGGGCTCACACACACCCGCAGTTAGCACGGTCGCGCAGCTGGACTCCGCACTGATACGCTGGTGTTGAGTTACCTTTTCATCACTATCCTGATTCTGTCTGTCATCATCAGCTGCTAATTGGGTGACAGGGCCCCACTAATGCAGTGCTTTCTCTAACAGTGTGTGTGTGTGTGTGTGTGTGTGTGTGTGTGTGTGTGTGTACTCCCAGTGCTGTACTTTCTGAAGCAGGGCCCCCGTAATAACAGTGATTGCTCAAACAGGTCCCCACTAATGCAGTGTTTTCTCTAACAGAGTGTGTGTGTGTGTGTGTGTGTGGACCCCCGGCACGTACCACGCAGCTGGCGAAGCCGATGCCCCCCATGCGGGGGCTGATGTAGTTCCACACCCCGATGCTGCCCCGCCGGATCCGCTGCCCCACGGCCAGCTCCAGGAAGAAGAGCGGGATGCCGATCAGCACCAGCAGGATCAGGTAGGGCACCAGGTACGCACCTGCGTGTGACAACACATCACCTCACACAACAGCACACCTGTGCATGACATCACATTACCTCACACAACAGACATCACATTACCTCACACAACAGACATCACATTACCTCACACAACAGACATCACATCACCTCACACAACGGCACACCTGGGCATGACATCACATTACCTCACACAACAGACATCACATTACCTCACACAACAGCACACCTGTGCATGACATCACATCACCTCACACAACAGACATCACATTACCTCACACAACAGACATCACATCACCTCACACAACGGCACACCTGGGCATGACATCACATTACCTCACACAACAGACATCACATTACCTCACACAACAGACATCACATTACCTCACACAACAGCACACCTGTGCATGACATCACATCACCTCATACAACGGCACAGTCTGCTCAGTCCCTGGCTCATCCCAGGGGATTGTCCCCAGCTTAGTCTAATCAACTGTAAGTCACTTTCACAGATGGTCATGGTTAGGCTTCAGCTAAATAAATAACAAATTATTGAGTTCATTAATTGTGAATTCTGCTATGGCCGTGTCATAAATGTAACATTTATGTGACACTTAGAGCAAATGTGAATATACTATTAGTTTGTACTCATTTTTAGTTGGCAGGTTAACAACAACATCAAGCATAGACCTGTTATTTCAGTCCAGTCCTTTCACAGTGGCTTGCTCCTCTGTGATGTTAAAAGGACAAGCTATTAGGTAACGTGCAGGGCGTATTAAATATTGATTTTGTAATAATTTCTGGGGAAGCCTCCATTAAACAGGAAGTGCTGGAGGGCTGGGTGACCTGGAAAGCAGCAGTGGGTCCTCTTTGTTCATCAGAACATCCTAAAAGTCCATTGTGCAAAGTTAGCCAAGCAGAAAAAAAGGTTAACTCTCCTGGGCGGGCGGCGGGGGGAGGGGGGTTGATATAACAGCCCGGTGTGGTTTTAACTGGATCAAGCCAGACTCTGACACGAAAGAAGATCTGATTAGGTGCTGCTAGGTAATTATATCACAGCTAATCACAGTTAGCCTGCACTAAGGGCGGCCTGTAGCATAGTGGTTAAGGTAAATGAATAGGACACGCAAGTTCGGTGGTTCTAATCCCGGTATAGCCACAATAAGATCCGCACAGCCGTTGGGCCCTTGAGCAAGGCCCTTAACCCTGCATTGCTCTAGGGGAGGATTGTCTCCTGCTTAGTCTAATCAACTGTACATCGCTCTGGATAAGAGCGTCTGCCAAATGCCAATAATGTAATGGAACGCTAACTGTTTCAGGTTCAAGGTGTCGGCTCTGCCAGCTGACTGTAGTGTAAACAAGGCACGAAATGTTCCTTGAGCGTTGGCCTTGGACCTAGCCTTGTTTGCTGTGACTGGTGTGTTGGTGTTTCCGTAGGGGAAGAACAACATGGGAGGTTGTTTGAGAAGACAGTTTGAGAAGGCCTACATCCGCCTGCAAACCACCCACTCCGTTTTCTTTTTTTAAAGCGGCACTCCCACTAAAAGTTAAATCCTCACCCACCCCGTATTTTGAAACTGTGGAGAGACGGCTGTTGTGTAAACGTAAAGCCGGATTAAAAAGCAGGCTCGCTTTACGCCTTTGTTTGAGGGTTTTCGGCGGGACGTCTGCGTCATTGGAGCCGGGGCCCCGCCGCGGGCTCTGCAAGACGAGACCGGCGTAACTCCTGCGTCCGTCTCCCGTGCTGAGCGCTGCCACGGGGTGGGGCCCCTGCCTCCCACCCAGGCCCCACGCACGAGGGACACAGCCCGCCGGTTCTGGGATAGACGATTCGCCTCTCTTCCCACGACCGATATCAGCATGGGAGCGTGGACTGCGGGACCGTCCGCTGCGCCCGGAGCCGTATCGGATTCCTAAAACTATCCTCGCCGCCTTTCCCCCCCACGCGAGTGGTCCGCGGATTCAGCGTTTCAGGTCCTGCGAGTCTCGCAGCTGTGTGGAATTTCACTGTTCCCTTTTTTTTTTTTTTTTTGTTCTCCGCTCGAGGTGTTCCCGAACACCGGCCCGAGCCGCATGGACGGGAGGGAACCTGCACAACCTGATCGTCCCAGACGCCGCGGGGCAGAACGGTATCCTCCTCATCTCCTCTGGAGGGGTTGGGCTGCTCGTCAAAATTCCTGCGTGTCGTCGTACTGTGAAGGCACGCATTTTAAGAGATGCCTTTGACGGGAGAAAGTACTTCCTCGTGTCAGGCACCAGAAAGAATTTTCACCGCAGTCGAGTCGAATCACACATAGCGGCCCTCGAAGTTTGCTTGTGGTTCGCGCGGAAAGCGACCGACGTCATTACCCTGTCAGACCTGGGTCAAATACTCGCCTGCTGCAATTGGCCCGACCGAGAGGACCAAGAGCATTTCACTGGTTCCCAGACGCAATACACCAACTCAAGCTCAGTACAGCGTAGAGAAGGTATTTGAATCCAAAACGAACGGGTGTTTGACCCGGGCCAGTCACCCGGGACTGAGAGAGCAGTGCTCTTTCGGTGCGCCGGGTACGCTGGGCGGGCGGGGGGCTCTGGAGCCCTGCAGGCCGGGGGACAGGCACAGCGCACCCCGTCCCAGAGCTGGCCCGAATTCTGTTACAGCTGCAGGTGTCACTTACACCTGTGTGGAAACAGTGACCGTGCTGCCAGTGTGAGGCTGGCTGTCACTGCGGGTATGGAGGCCCAGTGCCCTGTTTCAGAGAGAGACACACTGCCACACACACTCACATCCACATACACACTTACACACACACTCTCATGCACACACACACTCTCATACACACACACACACTCACATGCACATACACACTTACACACACTCACATGCACACACACACACACACACTCACATGCACACTCTCATGCACACACACACTCACATGCACACACACACACTCATACACACACACACTCACATGCACATACACACTTACACACTCTCATTCACACACACACACACATGCAGGCACACACACTCACATGCACACACACTTACACACACACTCACACACACACACACTCACATGCACACACACACACACACACACACACTCACACACACTCACACACAACAGGCACACAAACAAACACACGTACACAAACAAACACTTCGTAGGAACACACAGCTGTGTAAGCAGAGTTGTTTGTATTGATAATAACAGTGAATGACAGGAAATGCTTTGTAGTCTGATTCTAACACATTGTGAGCCAGGTAGAAACCGAGCTATTTATTATACCTTTCTGTGCTCCATACAGTGTATTTTACCACCTTATTATGAGACTCTCCAGTTTGTGGAAGTACACGCTGTCACATTATGGGTAAATATTGTTGAGCTGGCAGCACAGTGGCTGGGAAACAGCAACACCATCACACCTCTTCTCAAGCTCATCACCTCACACGTTTCGTGAGTCATCTCCACCTCACGAGAAACTGGCAGACCAGGGCCAGCGTCAGCATCAGAACATAATGTTTTTGGATTCAAATACTTTTTCTGTGCTCGAATTGTCTTGCTTGGTGTAAATTGAGCCAACCAGTAGGACCATACTTTTTGAGAGCATGTCATAGGTTCCAATATACCCAACAAGCTCAGTAAATGGTAAATGGTTGGCATTTATATAGCGCCTTTATCCAAAGCGCTGTACAATTGATGCTTCTCCATTCACCCATTCATACACGCACTCACACACCGACGGCGATCGGCTGCCATGCAAGGCACCGACCAGCTCGTCTGGAGCATTTGGGGGTTAGGTGTCTTGCTCAGGGACACTTCGACACAGCCCGGGCAGGGGATCGAACTGGCAACCCTCCGACTGCCAGACGACTGCTCTTACCGCCTGAGCCATGTCGCCCCCTGTAGAGCGTAGGAAAGGATTTGAATAAAAAAAAAATTAAAAAAACGATTAGATATTTGACCTGGGTCTTGAGTCTATTACTGCGTGTGAACGCAGAGTGCTGAACCCACATAGATCTCTTTGAGGTTCGGCTAAAGGCAGTGGCGCTCTAACTGCCTTCAGCGGTACGCCGGTTTTCTCTCAAATGTCCGACGGAACGAGAGGCGGCCTGTTTCCCGGCGACCTTGACCGGCGGCGGAGAGAATCAATGGAGTCAGGACGGCGTGTCCACGTCTCCACGTCTCCCTCAGGCTGCAGCGCACAGCGCACAGGCTGGAGTAAGGTCAGGGCAGGTGCTGAAGAGAAGGCGTTAAAAAAAGCGCCCTTTTTACGAGAAGGCCTTTCACACAGCGTGGAACGCAGAATGAAAACAAATACAGTTTGAATCGGCGTTCAAACTTTCTCCATTGTGGGTCGTTGTGAACAAAATGTGATTTTTGGTCCTGACAAAGAACATATTGTCTGACATATGAATGACAGATATGCCGTGCATTAAAAATCCTTACTGAACCATTAGAAGAATTTTAATCTTTTGGACTGGGGGGCCGCTAAATCTTAGGGTGGCCTCGCAAGGATTTTGAAAATGGGTTACAAGTGGATTCTGTTCTCCTGCTCAGAAATGCGCTTTTGTTTGATCAAAATAAAAACACACTGCAACAGTGTAGGTCGGTACCTGTATGACCTTGTTTGACCCAGACCAAGCTAGTTTGGAGCACAGGAACATGTTTCAACTCGGCCTGAGTACTTTTAACCCAAATGGAGTAAATGTGGTCATTGCCTGGAGGAGCTGATGTAACCCTTTGAAGAGTAGTTTCTTTGGAATGTTAGAATACAAAATTCTAAGTCAGCGTTCTAGAACTCCACTTGCTTTCTGTTACAGGAAGTGATCATTACGTCATCATTAGAACATTCAATTAAGAACATTCTCAATTGTGATGTATATATTATCTACATAGCCATTTAGCTGACGCGTTTATCAAAAGCGACTTACGGGTGATCAGACTAAGCAGCCTCAAGGGCCCTCAGCTGTGCGGATCTTATCGTGGCCACACCGGGGCTTGAACCACCAACCTTCCGGGGTCCCCCGTCACGCGCCCTAGCCACTAGGCTCCAGCGGTAAGAAGTTTTTTGGTTTTTTTTCGCGGTGTCCGCGGGACTTACCGCCGCCGTTCTTCTGGCAGAGGTAGGGGAACCTCCAGACGTTGCCCAGGCCCACGGAGAAGCCCACCTGGGCCAGGATGTACTGGACCTTGCTGCTCCAGGCCGGTCTCTCCTCCTCGGCCTCGGATCCCTCCTCCAGGTCCCGGTCCTTGCCCTCGACGTCGTCGCTCACCGCCAGCGAGCTGGCCTTGAACGAGTCGTCACACGCATCCTCGTTGGACAGCAGATCTTTGCTGGACTCCGTGCCCTCATCGTCAAGCTCTCTCTTGACGGCTTTGCCGTTCTTGGACATCGGATTGGCGGGCCGCGTTGGTTGGGGGGAGGGGGGGGGTGGGGCGAAAATGTCCTTCTTCTGGGAGGGGGTAGGGGGGAAGGCAGGCGATGCAGGGGAATGGCGGCGCGGTTGGAAGTTCGGATTCGGGGGAAGTGACCACGGGCGCCTACGGTGAGGGGTTTAGTTCTTCATCACAACAGAACATCTGGAAGAGACGAAAAAGAGCATAAAATCACAGCCAAACAAAACTCCTGCCCCTGTATCCGATCCCAATTCATTTCAGACAACAGAAAGTTCCCGCTGAACACTTGCACGGCAGGGATCAGCAACTCACGGTCCTCGGGGGCCGAGAACCGCTGGTTTTCCACCCTCCCTTTACCTGGGACTCAGGTGCACAGACAGTCTGGCCAACCAGGAGCACTAATTACCCCGAGAGAAAAGAGAAACCAGGGCCGGATTTTGGGTTTGAGAGTCAGAGTTGATGATGCCTGCTTTACAGCATCAGAAATGTTCAGGAAACCTAGAAAGCGTCAAGCAGAAGGGCCAGACAGAGAGACTGGGCGAAGATCTCGAGGCATCAAGACCAGACATACAAGATCGTAATCACAGAAGCCTTGGTCACACAGTCCAGGGCAAGCCTGCAAATTCTGTCATGAAAAATAAAATGTCCTGTTTTCTTTGTGGTTTTCCACCCACATAATGGAACTTTTTTTGGTTCCCTTTTGCAATTCAGGCCCAAACTTTGGTTCCCTGTTTAAATAAATAAATCGCAAAACTAAATAAATAAATAAAGACAAAAAATAAAACAGGCTGACGGATGCCTGACAAGACAACCTGGTGAAAACATATTTGTAAAGTCACACAATGCATACATTATGCAAGCATATGCACATACTTCAAATATACAATCAGTCGTAGTATATTAAAGACTTAAGATTTTGAATGGAAACCCAATCACGTGGTGAAACCACGCCACACACACACAGACACAGACACACACACACACGCGGGTGCCAGCTCGACAGAAATGGCCAAATAAAGATTATACAGCCCCACCCCAATTACAGTGGCACTGGGGCATAGTGAGCATACTCGCGGGAGACCACAGGCGCATGCGTACCTGGAGCTGTATGGGTACCAAGGGTACAGAAACTTCGCTGACAATAATCACTTTCCACCACGTCTTACGGGACGACAGCGCTTTACGTCCCCTTTTCCCGAAAGCCTTGGTGACCAACGCACTTACAGCTAAAAGTGTGATATGTGCAATAATACGCAAAAGAAATCACAACTAATGAAAACTGGCGCGTGTCGTGGGCTGCCCTCTTCAACGAGCGAGACGTCCCCCAGTGTGTGTGTGTGTGTGTGTGTGTGTAAAACAGTAGGCTATGTGACAACAAACGATAACCGCAATCGCTTTGATGTTGCCACCTCCACCCCGGTCCTCGTTGACTTATTTTGCATCCCTGCATCTCCATCGTATTACAACCGTGTGGCTGTCGAAGCTGCATCCGGGCGGTGGTTATCCGAAGGGGTGTACGTTACCCAGCCAGAACAGGGTAGTCTGTTTTATTTATGAGACTTCCAGTGCGTAGTCCTGTTTCCACGACAATCATTTTGCAGTACGTTAGAGCTGATGCGTCACTTCATCGTTCTCAACCTACCTATGTTATATGCAAACTGCTGACGGCGTGGTGCACTTTGCCGCGACGTTTTATTTAGCAGGGTATACCCATTATTTAGATAAAACATTTACCGACAAAGCCCTTTAGATATGTGGTTAATCATCTTCACGTTGTTTCTACGTAGAGACAGACCCAATCAGCCAACCTTGTTCTTCTGACATATACTAATCTTATTTCATTCCAGAAATCTGCCAAGTGAACAGTGTATCGCTTATGTGTAAAATTGAACTCATATCCAGTGCACCTGCCTGGTCTAAGTTTCAGCCATGACTGACATATCTTGGAAAACATGGCCTAATAGAAATTAAGGTAGGGCCAGTACATTCCACACATTGTGAGTTAGCCTACCAACATCTGAATAAAAACGAATAGGACTATAGGTCACATTCTGAATTATCTTTCGAAAAAGGACAATATTTGGTTTAAGCACAATACAGCCTACGTCTTCCGTCTACGCGCCTTATGCGATTATTTGATTTATCCGTAGACTAGCCTATATCTCCCAAGATTAGCCCAATTAAAAAGGCGCTTGTCACCATACAATTGCACGCTGTGAATTTGAAACATATTTGAAATGTTGAATGTACAATTACATGTTTTGAATACAGACCATTCAATGTCACTGTTGAAAACATGACGGACACAAATAATTATATGCCGGTTGTAAAAATTCTGAGAAATGTTTTTGGCAATATGGAGCCTCATTGAAACACAATCAAATATTTCTATTCAAATATAGGCTGGCTAACTATATACATTCACTACCTTCAATGTAGGCTAATTTTCACTTGATGACACATTACATGTTACAGTGAAAACACAATAAAAGAATGCATATGTAGATACTACTGTATTTAATCTATACTACGATATTAAATGTATTATTTACACCGTAGATTGAACATAATGAAATATTCCCCCGCCCATATTCCCCATTCCCCATTCCCTTTCATACATGTGCTGTAGCCTATTTCATCATCCACTCGATAGCATCACCAAATGAATAAAAATACATCTGAACCCGTATTACTTACCTGTAGCCGAGATAAATGCAAATCTTGAGACCTTTCACGTTAGCCTCCAACCGTTTCTTTCAAAATAACGTATTTAAGCGTTCGAATTGCGGCACGAGCACATGCTTCACTTCAACCACTGAATCATTTCTCACCGGTGTCTTTCAAGGATAGCAGCAATCTGCCTGCTTCGCTTTTGGCAACACAGAACATGCTTTGCAGCCTCTTGGGGGGTTGGGGGGGGGGGGGTACACATTACGGTCGTTCGTAATGTGCACCATACGCTTGAATCAATGTTATTTGAAAATATCATACCTGATTTTACTTTTGTATACTTGAGTAATGAACGCAGAATATAGTTATTTTAAAAAGAGTACATTCCGTTGGCACTTGAGGTTTTTGGACCACCCCCGTAGGTCCGACGTTGGTAGAATCCACTACAACAAACTCCTGCCATGGTTCGTACCAAAGACACAAAATCAAAACGAGTGCATGTCTGTGTCGTTTGCGTAAATGTCAGCTTTTTTTTGGTGACACTTTTTAATTCAACTTTATGAAAGGCAATCAATCAATTCATGTTAATTTATATAAACTAAACAGCCTTCTTCATAATGCTATCTGAGATCATATCGAGAGAGCCATATAGCCTAATGCAACGAACAGCAAACGATATTTCAAGACCCTGTGTTATTGACGTTAGTTGCGAACCGCGCATTCATGTTATGCGTATTCAGTAAAATAACTGGAATTTTGACAAAAGGCGTTCGCAAACATAGCATAGAAATACCTCATTTTATAGCCTACCTTGAACAAGTAAACTACATTAAATTTAGCGTTAACATTTATTCTGCTGTGCTAGAGATGCCTTTCTAATGTTTACGATTGACCTGTAGGTACGAGTACAGGAAACACAGGCTGGTGTCTATTGTAATAGTTGTATACATGGTGTTAAAATTCTGTAACAGTGAAGGTCACATCCTGAGTAACAATTGTGTGGAATTGTAAATGAATAATTTAGAATTAATTGCACGTGTCAGTTGCCCTCGTCGTGTTTTGGATGGAGGCATTGTTCTCTCTTTCCCTAGATCGAGTTACATAACAAGCCATGAGTTTTTTCATTATATCAGACCTGTTTGAATGCCCTGCTTGCGTACATGTGCACAAACCACCTGCTTTGTAAAAACGTGTAGCCTATTTTCTGATCAGTGCACTGCTTTCCTTTCAGGAAAATCACCATGAGAATGTGTTCTTGTTGTGAATGTTAATCAGTCTATTGTTAACTGGGCTTAAATGATATTTAATATAGACCAGGTATGTATGAAGTTACAGAGAAGCAAAGTTTACTATTCACCTGGCACCTGCACTGGCTTCAAGATGCTGATGGCGATCAAAAGTGACACTTTACACCACAGGTGTCAAACTCCAGTCCTGGAGGGCCTCAGTGTCTGCTGGTTTTCGGGTTGTTCCCGGCACCTGTGGTTCATTTAAGTCTTTAATTGGCTAAAGTATCCACACGCCTTGTTCGTGCGTGTGGATTGGCCTTAATTGACAGCTTATTGAAAGGCAACAACGAAAACCTGTGGATACTGTGGCCCCCTGGGAATTCAGTTTGACACCCCTGCTTCACGCTGTCTAGTCCACATCCCCTTAATGTCAGATCAAGATCACAGCAAGATCTACAGACTTCCTCTTTCTGCGAAATTAAAATAAAAAGACACCCTCTGGCTATTTCCTAACAAGCAGTTTTCTGGTAAAGTAAAAAAAAACTGAGAGTGAATTACTCCACATGCACCGGCTCTTGACTGCCCCCAAAGGACCACAGAGTCTTCAGTTTTAGACTGACGCAATAGCTCAGAAACTTACTCACTATGCCATGCTGGGCCACAATCTAACATGTCGCATGCTCTTCCACATGTGTAGGCAGATCAGTACTGATTATAAGCTCAGTATAGAGATCAAGTCTTTACTTCAGTTAATGAGCTGATTTTCGAATGCCTTGATGGGTTATTGCGAAAAACGACGATGTTTGTGATTCAAACAGGCCACATTCAATGCGAGTTCTTTTTAAGTGCTGGTTTCACAGGTGCAGATTAAGATAAAGACTAAATTAAACATCTCCAGGAGATCTCCTGTAATGTTCTCCATACGACATCAAAAAACCCTCTGTTCCTCCTCTTCCTCCTCTTCCTGTGGTCTCACTGGACAGAAGAGTTGTTGCTCAGAGAAAACAGTAGAGTTGTTGAAGAATACAGTACTGTGCAGAAGTCTTAGGCACCCTAGACTTTATAAAATATGTTAATTTTTTTTATGTGTGTTAGTATAAAAGAACACGTTTGCGATTTCCAAATACCCTTTTATGGCTTTCCTTTAAGACCCCTTCCTCCTTCTCGCTCAACCGCTTCCTCTGTGACATCAGAACATCCTCTACGACATCAACTTCCACATTTACTGTACATAGAGCGCGTCAAATTAATTCCCCTCAAACGCTCCCCCCCCCCCATCTGTTTTCAGGCGTCTCGTTTGCTGTTCACACTCTCGTTTTCTGAACTCGTGACCACTGAGTTCTCTGTATTTTTCCCCCGTCTGCCCCCCGTGAGCAGCCATTTTCGGACTCTTTATTTGCTCACTTCCCCTGTATTTGTGCGCAATGCTGTTTTTACAGCCTTTTTTGGCCGGGAAGATTGCCTCATCTTTTGACCTGGGGCCCCTGGCTCCTTCCAGCAATTCCGTCTAGTCCTCCACCTCCTCTGGTTCCTCTCTCCATGGCTATTTCTGCACATGTTCACTTCTGAAAGTTGAAAAGTTTTCGTCATAGCGCTGGGAGGGTCTTAATATCAATGCAAGATTGTCAGTCTTCGTAAAATCCATCCATCTATTATCAAACACGCTTGTTCCTGGTCAGGGTTGCGGGGGGGGGGGGGGGGGGGGGGGGGCTGGAACATATCCCATCATGCATTGGGGCAGAAACACACCCTGTACAGGTCTCCAATTCATCGCAGGACACACACACCATTCATGCACACACTCACACCGACGGCCAGCTTGCAGTCTCCAGTAAGTGAGACCTCCATCTGGCGTCTGTAATTCTCGGACAAAGCAGAACTGCTCAATTTCTATGCTTCATCAGATGGAGAGTGTGTCACAGAGTATGTAAACATGCCAAAGACATGAGACATGAGCCTGAGGTCATCAGCCTGGCTGGAAAGCAATGATGTCAGTCCCCCAAATAAGGACATTTTGCTACATTTTTAGATAACAGTAGATGAATCACACAGTTTGACTTTCCAAAACCCCGTGTCTGCGTGGGTTTCCTCCGGGTACTCCGGTTTCCTCCCACAGTCCAAAGACATGCAGATTAGGCTGATTGGAGAGTCTAAATTGCCCGTAGGTATGAGTGTGTGAGTGAATGGTGTGTGTGCCCTGCGATGGACTGGCGACCTGTCCAGGGTGTATTCCTGCCTTTCGCCCAATGTATGCTGGGATAGGCTCCAGCCCCCCTGCGACCCTGTTCAGGATAAGCGGGTTAGGATAATGAATGAATGAACGAATGAATTAATTATTTTTATTGTTATTATTATTATTGTTTGTTGTTGTTGTTTTATGAGGTGTTGTTGTTGTATTATGAGGTAACAGTCGTTTAGATGACACGTCGTTGTTTAAGGACACTTATTAGACAGTTGCTTAAGTGAACAATGTCTATGTTCACCCGCTTGGGAACATTAAGAAAATAAAGTGCATGAAAAAATAAATGATAACGACCTCCAAAAACAGTTTGGCTGACACAGTCGCAGCAAAGAGAGTACTGTTACTCTCAGTGTTATGACTGCGACGCTGTCCTGACGCGGCCAGGGCGGGATACCTGGTCCAGCCTGCTGAATACTGCATGGGTCTGTTCGGAGTCCGGTAACTCGAGCCCACCGGCTCTGGATCACGAGTCGCGTCGTCAGACATAAGGAGAAGAACCTATCACATGACGGTGGAAAGCTGTCGTTCACGTGATCACTGGTGCCCCCCTGTACAACAGTAAAGTCACCTTTGTCACCTTCGGATGGCAACGCTAGAATTTCTATTGAAATACCACTCTCATGGTACAAGATAATTCCAGGTCTGTTTAAGTAGCAGGCCGGAAAAACAAAGCACAACAACTAAGAAATAATGACAGAATCCGGATGGAAATATAAATTGCTTTCTGACTGTACACACAGGACCCGAGTGCAGTGTCACCAGAGTTGGCTATAGGCTAATCAATGAACATAACCGCAATGTCCGGTAACAAAAAGGGTGTCATCGTGACTTTGAGAGAAGAAGGCTGCAGCTTAATAGGGTATATCCCCTGTGATGTCACGCAAATTAATCATCGGCTAATCAGATCTGACCGCCAAAGCCCGACTCTGCCACGGCTCCTGTTTAGCCTCACCAACCAGGGGAAAGTGAGAGTCCATACCGCGCTTAACGCATCGCGGTTCCCTTTAAATCTGACCCACCCCGCTACAGCCCACATCAAAAGATAACGGAGCTAATATGGAATTTAAAGGTCCAATCTTAGCCCCGTTCGCAAATTCCTTGGAGTGAAAGAGGATTAATTCAGCCCACAATGTAGACTTAAACCCTTTGGTTGGAAACTGACGGTGTCAGGCGGTTTTGCGAGGCCAGGAGACCTCGGTGTACGGTAGCCGACGGCGAAGGGTTTTCTTTTGTTTGTAAATAGGGGATTAATGGAGTTTGCTCGTAAAATATCAATATTATTATTGCCTGGACTTGATGCAGATTTTTAATTCCCGTTTGAGGATACAGTGCAATTTCTGTACCGGAGGCTGGGTTAATGGGACTGCATCAGAACAAAGTGTTTTATAAACTCTTTGCTGTTATTTATTTACGCATTTTATTTGGAATGAGTCGTTCCTGCGGGACAGAAGCTTCATTTATCATAATATGCGCAGCAGGTGGCTCGTTATAGGCCTATAGGCTGCGATAGTTTTGGGTCAGTCGGGTGAGGGAGAAGGCACAGAAAAAAAGACATGTCTTTGGGCCAAAAATAAAGAAATAAAGAAATGTGAAGGAGAGGGAGAGGGTGATCTGGGGACACGGATGGAAGAAACGGTGCTGTTTGCTCACAGAAAACATGGTGATTTTATTCAGTTCAACAGGATAGTGAAGAGATCCACAGGCGGGTGGGCTGAGGGAAATATAGAAGGTTTCAGCTTCTTGAAAATAATAATTATTAAAAAACCTGGCCGTCTTTTCGCCTGACCTCAAATATAAGTCAAAGCAGAATGCATTTCCTTCATGAAAATAACGGCCTGGAAGCTGCGGGCTTGTTTGAAGCCATATAATCCAGGAGTAATTGAAAGCAGCCTCGGAAATACCCACAATGCACTGCAGTGAGAGACTTAAAAAGGCACTTTTTTTAAAAAGAAAAACGAGGAATGTCCCACCTGAGGATTTGTACTTTATTAATGAACTGTAATATAAACCGACTGACCCCCGGAGATTTCGGTGAATTCCACTGTTTAACTTTGAGAGGATTGACCCAGATTCCACAAGAAGTAATTGCAAATAAGGACAACATTTAACTAGTGTTAAAGAACATAATTCATTTCAGCATAAGGTTAGGATTTTTGGTGATTGTTATAATTTCATTTTTTAAATTCAGATATTTTTATTGACATTTGTTGACCCTCACCGGCGCTTTATTTCCTTTATGTCCGTTTACTGATTTGCTAAGCTATAATGTTATTTTAATATTGAATTTCTTTAATGACCTCTTGGCACAACATTTTTATCCCTTTCATTTTGGAAAGAAATGCAACAAGAAGTGCGGTGCTAAAAAATTAATTACTTAACGGGTTTTATTTTTGATTTTTTTATTAGCCTAATGGTCTCGCTGAACTGCGCGATTATTCAAAGATGAAAATAATCAAGTCTAAATTTTCACAGGTATTTGTGTCTTCTATATTGGCTTCAGTCTATTTGTGAAGTCGAGGGTATTTCTCCTTGCGATTTTCTATCAATGGTAAAGGGTGCACTCTATTGGCCGTTACGAGTATTGCAACGAATATTTGGCGGCGTATAATAGGCTACGATTTCTAGATGTCAAGGTTAGCAATATCACCTAAACATGTATTTGCGTTCTGACAGTTCTTTGTCAAAGCCGGAAGTGCACAGGAAACCACTTGAATACAGTGGTTTTAACGCTGTAGCCTAATCATTTGCTCAAATCCGTCTCGTCCTAACCTAGGTTCATTTCGCTTGCTGCAATGAAACTGGACACCTTGCTCACTGAGAACCACACCGAAAGTGTCTGGTCTTGTAATGGGACCGTTATGGTTAGGAGCCATTGAACTTAGTAATAGAAACGTGTTGACACAACATGACATAACCCACCAATCGAGTTGCAGAAAACGTCGGTGCCTCTTTTGATCAACAACGCAACGGAGGAAAAAAAGAGCGTCAGCCGGGTTATTGCAGCATTTATGCGACATGGCTCAGGCAGTAAGAGCAGTCGTCTGGCAGTCGGAGGGTTGTCGGTTCGATCCACCGCCCGGGCTGTATCGAAGAATCCCTGAGCAAGACGCCTAACCCTCAAATGCTTCTGACGAGGTGGTCGGTGCCCTGCATGGCAGCCAATCGCCGTCGGTGTATGAGTGTTTGTGTGAATGGGTGAATGAGAAGCATCAGTTGTACAGCGCTTTTACATAAAGGCGCTATATAAATGCCAACCATTTACCATTTACCATGCGAATTAAACAATTCCATTAGATATCCTGTAATTATTTCCACCCTGACAGCGCATTACCTGAAATAGCCACACGAGGGCACTGCTACGCCGTACCACAGCATGGTTTGGTTTGTGTGCTCCCCCGTGAACAGTGTTTACTGGTTTGATAACATTTGCCCCACAAAACACATTAGTGTAGATAACACTGAGATATTTATTTTGGTTTATTTCCTTCCAGTCTGTCTGAATGGTGTTTTCCCATGTCATCACAGCTCTGAACAAAAACTGAACAGGAAATCAATCAAGTAATGTAAGACAGATACAAATAATTCAAAGACTAGTACTTAAATATAATTCACACAGGCACTAAGACGCTAAGCCATACCTTTCCCAGTAACCTAATCCACACTACTGCGAAAGAAAAATAAACAGTTTGTAGTTGTGTTCTACATAATAACATTCTTTATAATGATGTCCATATTTTGTGCATTTAAAATATGAATAAGTAATGTAGTAATAATAATACTAAGACTAATAATAGGTGACACGCAGGTCTTCATCAGTCCAGGTGGGTGTATGCACTGTTGCTGGCTGATAGGTATCCTTGGTCCTGGAGCAGTTCCCTTTGTTTGGCTTTTCTCTTTATATTCCAGAAAAAATACAAGCTGAGAACAAACTGGATGACCTAGGAAGCAGTAAACACTCCAATGTTACATTTTCAAAAGAGTAAACACTCCAATGTTACATTTTTGAAAGAGTGAACACTCCAATGTTACATTTTTGAAAGAGTGAACACTCCAATGTTACATTTTTGAAAGAGTGAACACTCCATTGTTACATTTTTGAAAGAGTGAACACTCCAATGTTACATTTTCAAAAGATTAAACACTCCAATGTTACATTTTCAGAAGAGTGAACATTCCAATGTTACACTTTCGAAAGAGTGAACACTCCAATGTTACATTTTAAAAACAGTGAACACGCCAATGTTACATTTTCAAGAGTAACAACACAATTACCCTTTCAAAATAATAACCGCTAATTTAAGTCTAAACATCCCAACACTCCATTTGAGAGGAGGGGCTCCCAGTACATCCTTAGCTCTGTGGTTTTAAAGCTGCTGAAATAAGTGTCACATTCAAGTGCTACTTTTAGCAAACACTTTGTCCATCTCTCAGTCTCTCGTTTTTGCCAACACTGTACTGCCCCTGTGTGTTGCGTAGCAGCGTGTGTGTGTTTATTTTACCTGAATGAGCACCAGGCCGGCGTCCATGCCCAGTATTGCGTAGCCGTTCTCTCGAATCCAGGCCTCGATGAGCTCCCCGCAGCCCTGCGCACAAAACCGTTAAGACTTGAAGTGTAAGACGTGAAGTCTTAGGTGCAACCGAGCATTGACTTCAGTTTAACACGTCACACTTAAAGTTACAATAGGTAAGACCTTTGTTACATCCCTTCCTATCATTGAAAAAGGCTCACTGACATGTTGACTCACCCTCTGCCTGTGTTTATAGTCCTTAAATTCGGGTTTAAAAATATGCAGTTGACAGCCTGACACTTTGTACCAAAACATTGTATAACTGTTCAGTAATTCAAGCTCATTGGTTGAAAATTGGTTCTAATTACCACAGCCAATGGCGTTTCAACGTCAGCGCGTTCACAGAGAAGGGGGAAGGATAAACAGTGTTGTGGTTTGAAGGTGTTTGTTGCTGCTATTCCTCTCTTGACTGTTAGTTTTAAATGACTTATTGTACCTTTAATATCCCCCCTTATCTCAGTTTCCTTACCACGCTGCAGTCTCCTACCTGTGTGTAGATAGCTGACCCGTTGCCAAATCTTTGTGCGGGGTCGCTGTTGAGACGTGGGCAGCCGGATTTGAAACAGGAGCAGGGATACACGTTTTCACTGTCAGGAAGTGATTTAATAAACGTGTTGTTCTCCCACTGAGTGTAGTTCCTTCTTCCACAGCACTTGCTCTTGAAAAAAAAAGAAAAAAATAAGCATTTCATTTAGTTTTGGGACAAATCGTAAATATTTATCTGTTACGTAATGTTATGTGCCTATTGACAGTGGCTGAAGTGTTTTACGTACATGGCGCTGTACAGAGTCGAGGACGTCCCAGAGATTGTTGGTTGTGTTTTCCATGCCGTAGGTCTCTATGACCCCATCCACCTCCTTCACCACCACGCCCTGAACCTGGGGATGAGCACCGTTAACCTGCCTGAGTAAAAGCCACTTGGCCCCATCCGTTCAGCCGTGTGTTTCAGCCACCTGCTCTTTCACACTCCTCCTGCAAGTTCATCATTGTATTTGAATGCCTGGTGGCCCTGCTGATACAAACAGCTTGAGCTAGGTGTTTTAGCTCGGTGAAACACCTGGTAGCTGGTTGGCCAGTTCAGAGCAGCTCCCTGCTTGGCGTGGTTTGACCAGCTCAAGCTGTGTTTTGAAACAGCTGGCTACCAGCACTAGCTTGTTGACCAGCCCATATCCAAGTCGACCAGCTGTATGACCAGTTTGACCAGGCTGGTTGACCAGCTCATACCCAGCTAGACCAGCTTTATGACCAGCTTGACCCTGCTGGTTGACCAGCTCATACCCGGCTAGACCAGCATTATGACCAACTCAGTTTTGAAGCTATATAAAACAGGTATTAATAGACCATGAATTTTGGAGTTGGGAATGTTCATTAATGGTAGCACTAGTAGGACTTATATAAGAGAAGCACACAAGAGCTAATTTAATTACTTGAGTTAATCAAAGCGACAATTCAAATGTTCTGGAGAATGTTCGTCTATAAAAAGATAAATAACTTTATGTAATATTCTTACCTCATCTCGTGCCAAGAGCAATACGAACGTGACGAAAAGCTGGGCAACGAATATCACTAACAAAAGGCCCATATACTACAAAAAGGAGAAAAATATGAGACAAACAGGAAAGCAAATTCAAATCAAATGGTTTGAGTGTGCGATTGGAACGTGTGAAACCACTGGACTGAACATTGTGATGCACATTTTCTGTTGCATGGAATGGGTCAAACTAAAGGAGTCTCAGTGAACAGGTGTCAGGACTAAGCGACCGTGAACATTGTCAAAAGCAGGAGAGGTACTTGCCAAAATGGTGAGAAATCGTATTTCATTACATGTGGCTATGTATCCCAGGATGCTGACACCAAACACTACCAGACCGATCACGAAAAGCCCCCCGGCGACCAGCCTCATTCGGCCTGCGGAGGAAACAAGAGAAGGGCCTGAGTCTGTCACTGATTGTAAGGTGAGAGCAAAAACCAGCAGACACCGTGCCTTTCCAGGCCTAGGTTGCCAACACCCGTCTAAAGGGCTTTCAGTAGACCAGGTGTGGGCAATTCTGGTCCTGGAGGGCTGTTGTGTTTGGTTGTTTTCCCTGGCTAAATGAACTAATTGTCTTTACACACTAACACCGGTTCTCTTGTCGATACGTTCACAGTAAAACGTTTCGTACGGGGACTCAAGAACTGTCTTTGGCTGTCAGTCCCGCGCTTATCAGGAAATGTAAATAAAATGTCCGTGTGGGGTGTAAATGTTAGGGCTAAATGAACTAAATCAGTAGTTGGCATGGGAAGCAAAAGTGGCCCTTGTTGCTCACCTCTGCGTTTGACTGTCAGGGACCGACAGGCTCAAAAACAGCTTGATCACAGCGTTCACCCACACAACCACACTTCTGCCACCATCCGTCTCCGTTTCCTGTCTTTGCTCAGCGATACCTCTGTCTGTGGCTGGGTGAGGCGTCTTACTGGAAACAGGTCGCTCATTGTTTGTAAAAAATGTACTATGAAAATAATTTCCTCTCTAGAGTACGGTAAACCTTTCCGTTCTATTCTGTTGGATGACGTGTTCAGTTACAGTAGCTTTATAATTTGCTCTTGTCTGTGGAGACAGTGAACATGAAATGAAACCAGTGTAAATTGTCCGTTTGGATTTGTTATTTTGACGTCCTTGAGGTTTTGCGACGTCAAGGCCATTAAAAAAAAGAAAAGAAAATATCCACATGTGACATCTTCACATGTCACTGACTTTCATCCACGAAAGAAAAAATGTGACTCGAAATAGAATTGGTTACCTTTTTCCTACCTTTTTATTTTATGAGTGGGATTATTTTTCTAGTTCTCATCTCGTGATGTATGTTCACAAATATGTCACACATATCTTCCACACGTGGCTTTTGAACACCTGATTTATTTTGTAAGGCGAGGCCAATGTTCCACATTGGCCTCGCACAGAGAGGAGGGCATTGTCATGCTACCCGTTTCTACGTGTAGATTTCTGGAGGTGTGTGGAGTATCCCTGGGATAGATAGATGTTTTATATTCAACCATACTTTAGCTACAACCCAGGTGCAGCCTGCTGTCTCTGAACAGTGTGCCAGGCAATGTCGTCTTGTGGCTTTGCTTTTTTCAGACTTTACTTCGTGGTTGCTCTGTTGCTAAGTTGCCATTCTTCAGTGTGAGCCTGGCATTGGGGCACACTGAACACAGTACCTATCCGGTTTCTAAACTTCACACGCAGGAGAACTGTGGACAGCAGAGATACACTCAGTGAGCACTTTATTTGGTTTTTATTAGACTTATTTTTTAGACTCCTACTGCTGTAGCCTATCCACTTAGAGTTATGATGCGTTGGTGCGTGAAAATCCCGGGAGATCAGTAGTTTCTGAGATACTCAAACCACCCTGTCTGCCACCAACAATCATTCTACGGTCAAATCCACTTAGATCACATTTTTTCCACGTTCTGATGGTTGATGTGAACTTTAACTGAGGCTCCTGCCCACATCTACATGACTGTATGCATTGCACTGCTGCCACACAATTGGCTGATTAGATATTCATCTCAGGGACGGAGGTAGAGACATACTGGACAAAACCAAAATGGAGACGACAAAAAACGGAGCCAAAACCGGGATCAAAACCGGAAACGGAACCAGGAACGGAAACAGAAACGGAATCAGGAACGCAAACCGGAACCGGAATGAAGAACGGAACTGAACACAGTACATATCCGGTGTCTAAACCTCACACATGCAGGAGAACTGTGGACAGCAGATATACACATACTCACCGTCACTAATGGTCACCACAAAACTGCTGCTGTCAAACAGAATCCATATTCCACACCCAAACACAGCGAGTCCAATGATCTGAGGAGGGGAGAAATTAGCTTTACGTCACATTGGGAACAGATGTAAAGGCCATCAATTAGTTTGAGCAGGAAATCACATGTCAACAGCTTCGAAGGCTTTGATGAAGTATCAGAAACTATGGATTTATGCACTCTGAGTTTTGGAAATGAATTACATTACATTACATTACAGTCATTGAGCAGACGCTCTTATCCAGAACGACGGACAGTGAAGCGTGAATCAGAGCCAGGGACCAGTGCGCCGAAAGAGACCCAAGAGGGAAGTACGGTTCCAGGCGAATGGCAGCCATTTTATGTTTGAAGGCTTACCAGAAAGACGCCGTTGAAGACCATCAAGAAGAACTTGAGAATCTGTACGGTCTCCTCCACCTTCATCCTCCCGCTCGGCGTGCTTCTAGTCCGACAGGCGACAGGCTAGCTTGGGTCTCTGCAGCTCTCTGAGTGCCTTTATTTTACTTCCTGGTTACTCATGAAAACATATTAAATTACACATTTAATACATGCTGCCTTCACAATAACCAATACCAACATCTGAAGTTTAAAAAAGGATCTCACATGGGTTTTTACCTCATGTAAATATTTTGTATGTATTTTAGTTGTATTATATGCATATAGCAAGTGTAACAAGGAGACAAATGGAACTGCAAACAAACAGTGTATTCGTAAATATATGAATATATCTGTACGGTTGAATAGGAAATGGAAATAATTACCAGTACTTAATTACTAAAAGAGAAGTTTACCTACGATGTGCTGGAGCACAGTTCCCTTGCCGTGTTAGTAGTGGCCTTCTCTGGTGTCTGTGTGTGCAAGTTTCAGTTTGTTATGAGAAATGCAAATCCAACTCCAAAGTTCAGCAAATGCCATCACAAAGTGCCAGGTGTTGCTTCCTTATAACGGTTTAATAGTTAACTCCGCTCCATTAAAAACCGCTCAGGATCGTGTCAAAAGCACACCGTTGTAGAGTACGCTACTGGTTTCCAACCCTAGGGGGCGCCATTCCCGGTGGTGATATCATCATTTTGTCCGCTATTTCTCTATTGTACACTACTCCCTCTGTTCCTTTTTCTTCGTCTGTTTGTCAGGTGGGTGATGTCATTAACGATGCGTGTGATGATGTCATAACTAGAATGTTCTTTCAGTGCGATGTCTCCCTTTCTAACACGTGAATTGTATGTTTGTAACAGGAAGGTAGTAACGTTGACGCAAAATGCGTTCAGAGTAAGAGAGAAGTCCTCGCACTAAAAGTGTGTTGGATATGAACCTTTTTCAGCGTGTACAGTATGTCTTCTCAAGCTCATGACCTGGATAGAGGAAAGCTCCTTGGAACTTAACATCTAAAAAACCAAGGAACTGTGCTGTGGGGGGAAGTGTTCACCTAATTCCCTCCACTCCCTCTCTGAACCCCTGAGGCTGCGTGGGCAGGCAGTGGAGCAGGTTGAGGCCTTCAGGTACCTGGGTATGGAGATAGATAGTTGCCTGTCCTTCTCCCACCACAAGGCACAGCAACGCCTGTTCCTGCTGAGGAAACTCAGGGATTTTAATGTCAAGAAGGACATTTTAACAGTTGTTTACAAATCACTTATTGAATCAATTCTCACCTTCAATATCGCCTCCTGGTTCAACTTCACATCTGTTAAGAGCAAATCAAAGCTCTTCCGGGTCATTAATCAAGCAAGTAAAGTAGTTGGCGTAAATCAAACTCAACTATCTGTACTGTACACACAAGCAATAGAAAGGAAAGCTAACCCACATCACATCAGATTTCAGACATCCCCTGCATAAGTCTTTCCAGCTATTACCATCAGGCCGCCGTTACAAAGTTCCCTCCATCAGGGAAAACATTTACCGAAACTCATTTATTCCCACTGCCATCAGAATCTTAAACAATCAGTAACAACCCCCCCTCACCCACCCTCTTTTAGATGGCCATTGTTTTATTTATTGATTTGATTGATTGCACTAGTCACTTTCCACTTGTTGCAGAAATGCTGTTTTGTGTCAGTTTGTCTGTTTTTTTGGGTTTGTAAGCGCGAGGTGTATTGTTCATTGGTAACAGAATTTAGTCTTTTTAATTTCCAGTTCTGGTCTATCGGGCATTCCAATCATTAATTATTAGACATAATTATGAATAAATATGTGGAATGGGAAATGTATATTTTTATGTAGAGCACCAAGCCGCTGAATTTCCTCAATGTTCGACTGCACAGCGAAGAAAAATGAATTCACGATAAAGAAAAAGAATAAAATAGACTCAATTACAAACTTTCACCACGAGGGGGCGCCTGCGACCCGTGCAACGTCATTTACTCATAATTATGGCAACGCGTCTTGTAGCTTTGAGAATCGTACTTGTGGGAGTAATTGCTTCTGATTGCTGAGAATTACCCAGTTGAAGTTTGGGTCAAGTGCAGACATCTGTGTTTGCTATTCAGTGAGAACATCTTTGACGTTTGCATTTATCCTGAGAAGAACCATGAATTGGTACTGTTTTGTGCATTCTGTTCATGTTGTTGTTCCTGTGAAGCATAGCTTATGCATGCTTGGCAAATGGAAAAAAAGTGGGATTTCAGTTCAGTTGTGTTCATTTCTAATAGTTCTTAAATATTATCTTGGTTTGCTTTAGTCATACAGTATACTATAATATTTCAGACTAAATAGATGGAATTAAACTTCCTGGTTCAGCTTTTGCACCCTGTCGATCACATTTGAGAATTCTTTTACTGTACACGTTTCACAGCAGTTTGGATGAGCAGTTTGGATTTCTGTGTGTTTTGCATTTTTATTTTGTAAAATCAATCAGAGCAGTGTTTGAAATTTTGGAATCCCCTGAATAAAAATACCATTTCCAGATACCAAAAAGGGAAAATAAAAGTGATAGTTTAGTGATAGTTTTAGGTTCTGTGAACCCGTGCGGATCTGTACGGGGTGATTACTGAAAACTTTCCAGGTTTTCTGTTAAAAATAGATTTTGAGTCGCCTGTTCCTCCCTATTTTCCAGATCTATTTTGGATCACCGCTTCCTGCTAGAAGCTGTATGAGATCACTGACGTTATCCACGCTGCCTGTATGCTTCTCCTGATAAGAAAATGAGTGAAGCTAAAATTGAAAAGAAGAGCAAAATGCATTTAAACACGTACGTAAATTCACAGATAATATGATCGGAAAAGGCAGTTCGTATACCTGTTGTCACGACAACCGCCCGATTCTTCAGGCAAACAGACCTTAACTTTAGGTGATCTGCGATTGAATGCGGGTATTGAATGTGTGGAAAATGGCTCTCCAGCAGACGCTAATCTCGTTTGTGTTAAAACCTCGTTTTTTTACGTGTTAATTCAGACACATTCAGAGTGCCAAAACCGTAGCCCAAGTGCCCTGAAAGCCCCAGAGGTTTCCAAGTGCTAGAATGGTAAATGGCAGGCATTTATATAGCGCCTTTATCCAAAGCGCTGTACAATTGATGCTTCTCATTCACCCGTTCATACACACGCTCACACACCGACGGCGATTGGCTGCCATGCAAGGCGCCGACCAGCTCGTCAGGAGCATTTCGGGGGTTAGGTGTCTTGCTCAGGGACACTTCGACACAGCCCGGGCGGCTCTCTCAACCCTCCGACTACCAGACGACTGCTCTTACGGCCTGAGCCATAAGAAGTGACCACATGGAAGAACTTGGACCCTGTAGATGTAGAACAGAAGTAGCAATAAAACAGAAAGCTTGCAATAATAAAACAAATATCAGCCGTGTGGCAGAGAGGCTCGATGCCCTGGATTAGCCAGGCCACTCAGACACAGTCCCGCTCTGCTGTCATATCTCCCTCTGCTGCCTGAAACGCACACTGCAGGAACCCAGATACTAAGGCCTGAACCACACCCCTACGCAAGTCCCTGAACACAGCTGACAACGCCAGGCGGACGAATGGTCCAGTTGTACATGCACATACTCAAAAGTACATATTCAAAAAAGCATACTTAAAAGTAAATACTGAAAAATACATACTTAAAAGTCCATGCTAAAATGATACTTGTAAGTACATACTCAAAGGTGTATACTTAAAAGTACATACTCAGTTCTTCAAAAATGTAATCAGGCACACAGGCCAGAGGCAACATAGACCCTTATTTTGCAATTTACTGTACTGCCAGACCTGCCCTAACTCACATGGGGCTGTCACCAGCAGACATGTTGATTATCAGGTGGCCAGAGGCGGTTTGACTAATTACTATGAATCAAAATGGCTGCCTTCACTGGAGCCTTGGCTAAGCGCAAAAGGCTCTGTGGGCAAAGACAACAAAGACAACAAAGAAGACTGCAAACTTCTTCTGCAGTACGCCGTGTCCTTCAGAGGCACAGCTGTAAGTATTCATATTTTTTGAGAACGTCAAACTTGAAACAGCAATTTCAGTGATTTACCTGGAGGTGAGGACGGGGTGTGTTCTGTTTGAATTGAATAGTAGCTGTCATGACCTTCATTCTAAAAATGTGTTACATACCTGTATAATACCCCCCAATGTTACAATACAGGTTATTGTAATAATATACATATCATGATAATGAGAAAAGTTCTTCTTTATAACAAAGATGGGCATTTGTTGTTGTGATTGCGATATATTGATCAGTAGTGTGAAATAATTTCTCCTTAGAATTAATCAGAAATTGTAACATTCACAGCTATTATTTTCTAAGTATTTTCCATCAAGGGGTTACAGTTTTTCCCTCAAGGGTCTATGCATTTGCACCCATATTCCCCCCAATATTTAAACTAAAGTTACACCCTTGGGGGTCCCACGCTACTCTCTCAGAAATAAAATGACAATTGAGGTACATTTTTGTCAAATTTCAAATTTCCCAAATGTACCTATAGGGAAAGCCCCAGGTACAACCTTTTTAGGGTTTTTTCGTCCCTTGTTTTCGGAGAGTGAATCAGCGGGGACTTTCAACGCTGATACTAATGTCGAAGGGTCGTTGCTGTTTGGAGAGTTGCGATTGGTTGGGGCCGTGTTGTTGAATTCAGCTGACGCTCACATTCCTGGCATTCTGGGAGTGACTGGAGCTCGTCGTGTTTGCCCCCGACTTTCGATGATAACGCCTCCCCAGTTAAAGATTACAGGACTCAGGAGGCCTGGTGCCCGCTTCCTAAACTACCGGATAAACATTCAGGTCCTCGTGCAGAGTTTGTGACAGGAACCGTGGGTTGACATAGCTTAAAATGAACCACGACTATCAATAATTGATAGCGCGCCTATCGCAACAATATTTAGGCCCAAAACTCATTATACATTCAGGAATCACATGATAAAACCACTTGAGCGGAGCTCGGACACAATGGTGGGCTTGGTTATGTTTAGTTGACGCTGATATAACTGGACCCAAATGGCGATGGGTTCCCAGGAGCTGGCCGGATGTGTTTGTTTGGTTCCCACAAAAAACATTTCCTGCCGAGTGGGATTCTCCCAAGTGGGGGGGATGCGATTCCCAGCAGAAACCCTCCTGCACCTGCCACAGTCTGCTCACACTCTCAGAAAAAAGGCTTCTTCGTCTTGCCTCCATAAAGGAACCCTTTTCAGTTGTTTATGGAACCCTCTATTGTAGGTGTGAAGTGTAAACTCTCCCAGACAAGATGAGGGTCAGAGACTGACCTTATTACACTGCGTGTCGTTCACCGATGTTCTTCCGGTCAAGAACGTTTATTCCCCCGACTTTTGTGCCAAACTTTGTTATTACTGTCTAACTCTGCTTTCTGTTGGTTGAGTTGTCCATCGTGATGCAAGAGGAATGCGTGACAAGTAGCCACATTATCAAAAGAAAAAAATAGTGAATCTTTTAGATTTTTTGGAAATCTAGGGGTGCTAGGGAGGCTCAAACTGGGGGTTAACCAAAAAGTCCAGGAAAAAAAGAAAAGTAAAGTCAAAGTAAAAGAAAGTAAAACAGAAAGTAAAATTCCTACCGCACGTTTCTTCCATCCATGAACTCTGATTTCACTCATTAGCTCCACTACCTGGATGAAGGACTGTGTTAAAAAGGAAATCGAGGTGATTGTAGCAGAGTCCTGTGGAGGAGTTAGTTTCTGAACCTGGATTCTCCACCTCTGGGGCTGACAAATTGGAGAAAAAAATCTCCGTGCAGAGTTTCATGTTTTAGGTGGTTTGCGGCACCCCTAATAAGCGTTTAAATTTTTTTTAGGTTTGTTGTAAATCCTTCAATGAGCTGGCCTGGGGGCATGTAATCTGGGGGGGGGGGGTCAATTAGCTTCCCCCCTCATTCCTCATTCTGTTGTGAAATTGCGTCACTGTAGGAGCCACACCTGGCAGCCTTCCACTCACACTTGACAGGAAGTGCAATAAGAACGACTTCCCCTATCTGACACGCCGCAATGCCATCCGTGCACGCAATCATCAGAAAGATGCGAAGAAGTTTTTTTTTTTTTGTGGTTTAAATATTGTTTTTGTAACCCGCGTGAATGGAGCAGGAAGGTCCTTCGTAAGTTCGTTTCTTAATTTATTTTCCCTGGCCGCGTTTCTGACGCTTCCCGACACTTAGCGTGCTGATGGATTGATGGACGTGAGGCCGCTGGGTGTGTTTGAACCCCGCGGTGAGGAACGAAATGCACAAACGCCTGTGTCTCCCAAAACCCCTTCTTTCCTCCCGCTGTAACTACACAATGGACGCACGGGGGAAAAATCTAAACAGAACAAAGACCCTTACAGACATCTGTCATCGGGAGATGTGCTACGAACACCTGTCCCCGATTGAACCGCGCAGCTAACAGCCAGCGGTCTGTCAGAAGAAAAATGTTTTATTGGTCCTTCCACCGGCGTGTTTATACAGGCAGGCGGCTGAGGTGTTGGAGAAAGACAACTTTAACACACAGAAGAAAGTGGCGTGTGTACAAATAATGTAAAACGCAGGGTGGGGGAATGCATCGTGGTCACGATGTTTCCATTTGTATTGTGGCATGTAGCAGGGGGATTACGTGTAAATCTGGCTTAAGTAGCTTCCTGAAAGAAGCTACTGAAGCTCTCGCTGGGGAATCGAAACCACAGCCCACGAGATCCAGGCCCAGTTCCAGAGGCCAGAGGTGTATCCTGAAAAATGAGGGGTGAGAGTGGGGGTGGTGTCGGGATTGAAGTTTGAACCATTCCCTGAAAAGCTCGAGATAGGAAAATAAAATACAATCGACCAGGAAGAGGACGGACCCCACCTCCCCAAAATAAAAAAGATCATGACCAGAGCATTTGACAAAAGCAGCACCTCCCTCCCCCCTCCCTTTGCTTCAAATACTTGAATCCGGTCCGAGTTCTAAATTTCTAAGAAATGCCTTGGGTGCGATTGTCCCCTGCCTCGTCTGTAAGTCACTTTGTAAAAAGAGCGTCAGCTAAATAACAGACTGTAATAAGAACTATTAGTGAGGGCGGTGATGAGAAGTATCTCACAGCAGAATACTGCCCTCGTCGGTCGTTTGGAGAGGCGTGGAATCTGCGACGGGGCGGCAAGATCATTAGGGGCTCTGGATAATCGGAGAACGCGTCAGTAACTTGGGCGAGTGCCGGCGAGATGCTTTCCCCCCCAAAAAGCTTGCCGTCAAATAACGGGCGACATGAAAGCGGCGGTATTCCCGGGCGAGTGCTTCCAGGCTGTTTCTGAAAGCGGAGGACGGAAGCGGAGCGCGTCTGCGGCAGGAAACGCCGCGCAGGAAGTGCCTCCTCGAGCGGGAAGGTCGCGGGGGCTGACGTCACGCTGGGCGTGGGACCCGCTGACCTCGCCGCGCGGTCACTCCCTGGCAGGAAACCCCGCCGCGGAGCTGCCATTGTGTGCACGGAGCAGTCCAGAAATATTATCATTCTTCTTTGACTATACACAGCGCTGTGGCAACAGCGAGGTCACAGCTCACACCAGGACTTCACACAATAGACCAAGGGCAGGTGGAAGCACACATCAGCTATTCCTGATATATTTAAATACACATGTTCATGTGATGCTGCATAGAAACTCTTCATGTGACTTGGTTAGCATTGCATCTTAACGGGTGTCTCGGTGGCGCAGCCTGTAGAGCACTGACCGCATGCTCATTGCGAGCCGCGACGTCGGCGGTTCGAATCCGACCATCTGACATTTGTGTCTTCCCCTCTCTCTCGCTCCCATTCTTCCTGTCTCTCTATACTATATACTGTCCAATAAAGCTGAAAAAGGCCTAAAAAATATCTTTAAAAAAACAAAAACATTACATCTTAACATCGCTTTCCGACACCCACTTAAAATCTGCTGTTGATGTCACTGTGAGTAAAGGCCTAAGTGAGTTTCTCCGGCTTCCTAAAACGCGTTTTGGGGAGACGCCATTTGGCTGCGATTCTGCGATTATTAAAAACCCAGCGAGAGCAGATGGTTCAGTCACTCTCGTGTTGTTCGGTCTTGACAGATTTCTGGTTTGAAATGGAAATAATTTGTACAGAGAGGATTGTGCCCGGGAGTACATTTGGATTGCATGTAAAACCAAATTACTTAAATATGGAGCGAGATAATACAACACAAATATTATTTAACCTTGTCAAAAGCTGTTATACCTTTTTTCTAAAGGCACAATCCATAAAGGTAGTTTTTAAATATTTTACACAGATCAATAAACAGTTTCTTTCATCTTCAATCGACGTAGGCATACATCAATGTCCTTCCTTACTCCATCTTGGCCTAATTAACTCAGCTCAGCTACTGGGCCGATAATAATGCTTCAAATGGGCTTTTACATTTAGTCTTAATTAATTCTCCTTTGGTGTTGATCGTGTGTTGTCTTTGCCTGCACATGGAGTGTGAATAGGAATGAACAGTTATAAAGTTAAAATAGTTAAAATCTCCAGTAATAGTCAAACAGAATTGTAAAAGCTAAGAAGAAGAGAAGAGTCCCAATTTTATCACAGCATACCATAGGGTCACTCCCTCTCCACCTCAGCTGGTGTGTGATGAGCGTTCAGGCACAAAATGCCCGCCATTACACATCCGTGGTGGTTGAGACGAGTTTCCGCCTCATCACTGTAATGCGCTCTATAAATGCAAGAAATTATTACGGTATTAATCACAGAAAGACAGAGCCTGGAGTAAGAGAGAATGTTTTTCCCATGTTGGCTACAGCTCAGCCGCACTCGAGGTATTTATGAGCCACTGTTCAGCGCCTCGGGCCAAATCAAATCAGAGCTTTGACCGCCAGCCGAAGACCTATTACAGAACCACCACCTTCGACAGGTTTGTCACCTCTGATTTCAAAATTAACTGTGAACAGGATAACGGGTTCACGGGACGGTCTGATAGACGACCTTGCAGAGCTCTGTCAGCCCAGGAGAAGTTTCCACACTTACTTTCACTTTCCACACCTAGTCAGCAACGGAGAACACTCCCATAGTAAGGAATGACATCGTCTGAATCCAGCTACAGCGACCAGTTCAGACCAGCTCCCAGCTTAACATGGTTTGACCAGCTCAAGCTATGTTTTTGAAACAGCTGCTAGCTGGTTGACCAGCTCAGACAAACTACCAGCACTAGGGGCTTGACCAGCTCATACCCAGCTAGACCAGCTTTATGACCAGCTTGACCATGCTGGTTGACCAGCTCATACCCAGCTAGACCAGATTTATGACCAACTTGACCATGCTGGTTGACCAGCTCATACCCAGCTAGACCAGCTTCATGACCAGCTTGGCCAGCTCAATGGGCTGACAGGGAATCTGATCCATCCATCCATCCATCCATCCATCCATTATCTGAACCCGCTTATCCCGAACAGGGTCGCAGGGGGGCTGGAGCCTATCCCAGCATACATTGGGCGAAAGGCAGGAATACACCCTGGACAGGTCGCCAGTCCATCGCAGGGCACACACACCATTCACTCACACACTCATACCTACGGGCAATTTAGACTCTCCAATCAGCCTAACCTGCATGTCTTTGGACTGTGGGAGGAAACCGGAGTACCCGGAGGAAACCCACGCAGACACGGGGAGAACATGCAAACTCCGCACAGAGAGGCCCTGGCCGACGGGGATTCGAACCCAGGACCTCCTTGCTGTGAGGCGGCAGTGCTACCCACTGCACCATCCGTGCCGCCTGAATCTGATCCAGTTTAAACAAAAATATATGCAGAGACTTACATTCTTGGAGATTATGGGCGGCGATGTGCTGTTTTTGCTTATGAATGGGGTTTTTTTTGTGTGCTATTGTCAATGTCAACTCACCGTCGTGAGTCACACACGTGGAGCCGTGAGTCACGCGCTAGGTTGAGCAGAACACCGTCTCTGCCGCCTGGGAAGCGGATGCGCTTTATCATTCAAACCACGCTTCAGCAGATGGCCTACTGTCTCTCCTTAATCACCCGCATTCAACCAATCAACCTTCGCATCCTTACCAATTCACACAATTCATTACGTTTCCCACAGGAGCTATTCGGGCCTAGCAAAAAAAAAAGGCTTGTGTATTTCGCAAATTTTTCATTGAAATAGAAATCATCGTCATGAAGATGACGTCAACACATTTAGAGGTGGGGAAACCGATACGTGTTCGAGTTGATGCAATGTTTTGGGTTATGTTTAGTACAGTGGGGAAATTATTGGCTTGTACATAACCTATGTGCAAAAACCTTTATTACACATTAATTACACGTGTAAAAATGGTATTTTCACTTTTAGCCAGCAGTTGTGATGTGGTTCTGGAGGTGTAACTGTGATTTCAGACCTCGAAATACAGACGCAAACATACTGTGTCATAAATACGTATTAATATAGTAGTTACACTGTCTCTACCTCAGTCATTACTGTGTAATTATTGTGTAGTAACCCCAGCTGACAGTCACTTAATGTTTAGTCGGACCAAACAGTATTTCATGCAAACCCTGCTTCTTTGAGCATCATAATGTCTTTACGGTGACGCACACCAAGCTCGCCTTTCAATAAGGATTATCGCATCAAGAGTTTCCAATTTTATTCTTTTGTTGCACTCAAACCTTAATTAAAAAAGCCTTTGTGAAGATCAGTAAGAGCCAAAAGGATTATGTCTAAAACAAGGGAGAATTAAAACCGTCTGCTGTCAACTGTCAATCCGACATTGTGTAGGATTCAAAATAAACATGCTTACACAGGTTACTGAATTAAGGAATTAAGGAATTGAGTGTGTTTATTTTAAAATCCCCGTGACCGTTTAGAGATGAAGCAGCTTAATGAGAAGAGAGTAAAACACATCAAAAGAGCATAGCCGACACAGCCCAGACCATTTCACCAAAAGAAGAAAAACATTTTAATGCTGTATGTGTAACTCTTTAAATAAACAGTTCAGTGTGTTGTTCACTGGGA
The DNA here is from genome assembly GCF_963514075.1 of Conger conger. Classification (NCBI taxonomy): domain Eukaryota; kingdom Metazoa; phylum Chordata; class Actinopteri; order Anguilliformes; family Congridae; genus Conger; species Conger conger. Next base: position 16,490,707 of record NC_083778.1, read on the forward strand.
CCACTGAAAGTAATGAGAAAAAATATCTGCAGTAATGAAATAATTGCATTATGTGGTGGGCTTGGGTGTGAAGGGGACATAATTATTTTGGATATAAATACTTTTCTGCACTCGATTGATCTTGCCTGGTGCAATTGAGCCGACCAAGAGGAGCAGGGAGCAGGGTTCGCACTTTTCTGAGAGTACTTCATAGGTCCCCCAGACAAGATCAGTAAAGTGTAGAAACGTATTTGAATCCAAAACAATTGCGTATTTAACCCTGGTCTGGTTGAAAGACAAATGTTTACCCATTTACAGGTCAGATACGCACAAAATTTCTGATAGCTATGTACAGTTAGCGCACTAAAATGAGCGCGTAATTATCCATTAGCTATGGATAGTTGAGGTGAGCGTACACTTGTGTAGTTTTGTGACGGTGTGGGACAGGAAGGAGAACTACAGCCGTGGTTTTGTGGTTTTTTAACAGAGCTCTCAAGTTAATGGCATCGCCCGCCATCCCGCCATTGCCCAGCGGCTGGAGTAACGGGATGCGCGTTGGATTAAACGGTAAACGGTTGGCATTTATATAGCGCCTTTATCCAAAGCGCTGTACAATTGATGCTTCTCATTCACCCATTCATACACACACTCACACACTCACACGCCGACGGCGATTAGCTGCCATGCAAGGTGCCGACCAGCTCGTCTGGAGCATTTGGGGGTTAGGTGTCTTGCTCAGGGACACTTCGACACAGCCCGGGCGGGGGATCGAACCGGCAACCCTCCACCTGCCAGACGACTGCTCTTACTGCCTGAGCCACGTCGCCCATTATTAGCCCCGCGGCGTAGGAAACCGAGCTTCTTTTAAGGACGCAGACGGTGCCTGTGGCAGTAATGGGGACACATGAAAGGGCCTGGAAGAAGCTTCCGGCAAAACGGCGGTGGAGAAACGCAAAGACGGGCGAGAGGGAGGCTCAGCTTCGCGCGCGCTGTCAAAAACGTTCCCCGCTTCTCACGTTCTCGAAGATTAAAAGGGCCCAGCAGAATCCACCGCAGACATAACAATGAGACATACCTGCAGCCCTTAATGGAAAAATGGTACTGGCACTCTTTAACTTGTGGTGTGGAAATGTAGGGGTGGGGGAGATTTGGGTTAGAGAACGGCTTTTTACAAAGACACACGCACACGCACAGTCTCCTATGATACGCATAACTTTGGGCACACTCAATATCCCTCACACACACACACAAATACACACGCACACTCACACAGTCTCACAAACACAACTACGGGCACACACACATTATTGCGCGCACACACACACACACACACACACACAACGTCAGGCACACACGCAGTATCTCACACACAGTAACAAACTCATATACCCACACGCACACGCAATCGCTTACATTCTGTGAATTGTGGCCCTCAACTGTCCAATATAACATTTTTATCAGTTTATTTTTGCATTGGTAGCAGATCAGCTTGCTGGCTGGAAAAATGCAATATATCCAAAAAACAACATTATTTTGAACAGACTATGACTTACACACTTGACAAAATGGCTGTTCCACAAGGTTATGTGTGTGTGTATGTGTCTATATATATATATATATATATATATATAGACAATCTTTCAAATTGTGGTGAACTGTTGTGTTAGTGGGTTATGGGGGTACTGAGGCTAATTTGTCATATGGAATTCAAAACTTCAGGAGCAGTGTTAATCTACCTTGCTAGCTAGTTAGTTGGCTGACAGCTAGGTGGGGATACCGCCAAAATTGGAGCTGATTACATTGTTCACTTAGTCGCAGACACATCAGGGCGACATGGCTCAGGCAGTAAGAGCAGTCATCTGGCAGTCGGAGGGTTGCTGGTTCGATCCCCCGCCCGGGCTGTGTCGAAGTGTCCCTGAGCAAGACACCTAACCCCCAAATGCTCTTGACGCGCTGGTTGGTGCCTTGCATGGCCGCCAATCACTGTTGGTGTGTGAGTGTGTGTATGAATGGGTGAATGAGAAGCATCAATTGTACAGCGCTTTGGATAAAGGCGCTATATAAATGCCAACCATTTACCATTTATATATCCACACAGGAATTACACAGGGCCTGCCAGGGTTGAGAATGTTGTGTGAAATATAATAGGGGTTTGATTGTGGTGTGGAATGAATGTGGGGTGGAACTATACCCAGGGAAAGGGCACAGGGATCAGTGTTCACACCTGAGCACACTTCCTGTCGGAGGGGAAGTACAGAGCTCAGAGCTCAGATCAATGCCGCGCTGCTATTCGCTGCGGGCTGTGCTGACATCACAGGGGGCAGGGTTACTGCGCGGGAACAATAGAGGGTGTTTCCTCTGGGGCCTCAGCTGTACTTATTTAACCATGCAGGAATGTGTGTGTGAGTGTGTGTATGTGTGTGTGTGTGTGAGAGAGTGTGTGTGTGGGAGTAAATGAGTGTGTGTGTGTGTGTGTGTGTGTGTGGGAGTAAATGAGTGACTGAGTGTGTGTGTGTGTGTGGGAGTAAATGAGTGAGTGAGTGTGTGTGTGTGTGTGTGTATGTGTGTGTGTGTGTGTGTGTGTGTGGGAGTAAATGAGTGAGTGAGTGTGTGTGTGAGTGTGTGTATGTGTGTGTGTGTGTGTGTGTGTGTGTGTGGGAGTAAATGAGTGAGTGAGTGAGTGTGTGTGTGTGTGTGAGTGTGTGTGTGGGAGTAAATGAGTGAGTGAGTGAGTGTGTGTGTGTGTGTGTGTGTGTTTGTGTGTGGGAGTAAATGAGTGAGTGAGTGTGTGTGTGTGTGTGAGTGTGTGTGTGGGAGTAAATGAGTGAGTGAGTGAGTGTGTGTGTGTGTGAGTGTGTGTGTGGGAGTAAATGAGTGAGTGAGTGAGTGAGTGTGTGTGTGTGTGTGTGTGTGTGTTTGTGTGTGGAGTAAATGAGTGAGTGAGTGTGTGTGTGTGTGTGTGTGGGAGTAAATGAGTGAGTGAGTGAGTGAGTGAGTGTGTGTGTGTGTGTGTGTGTGTTTGTGTGTGGGAGTAAATGAGTGAGTGAGTGTGTGTGTGTGTGTGTGTGGGAGTAAATGAGTGAGTGAGTGAGTGAGTGAGTGTGTGTGTGTGTGTGTGTGGGAGTAAATGAGTGAGTGAGTGTGAGTGTGTGTGTGTGGGAGTAAATGAGTGAGTGAGTGTGTGTGTGTGTGTGTGTGTGTGTGTGTGTGTGTGTGTGGGAGTAAATGAGTGAGTGAGTGTGAGCATGTGTGTATTCATGTGTAAAGATCGTGTGATGTGAGATGGAGATTGTGTGTGTATGTGTGTGCACGTGTGTGTCTGTGTGTGTGTATGTGTGCACGTGTGTGTCGGTGTGTGTGTATGTGTGTACGTGTGTGTACACTTGCATAAGGGCCAGCCTAGATGCTCAGCCCCCTCCTTAGTTCCCAGCGCCCTGCGGAGAGCTCCAAACCCCCCAGCCCCCTCCCCACCTCCCATACATCAGCCTGCAGGTGTCCCACGCTCTGACTGATGCGTCTCTGCTTCAAAGAGACGGGCCAGGCTCGGCCGCGGCCAATCAAAGCACATCAGAGAACCGGGGGCGGAGTCCTGCGGGTAGGACCGGAACCCCATAGTGGCCAAGCTGACCTTGCGTATGACTGGCAATAAAATGGCTAATGCTAATGAGGCCTAATCACTGTACGCCGATGGAGAATACGCAGCGTGCACCATACAGAACGCCCTGTGCATGTCTGCGGAAATTCAGGTGGTGGAACTGGAACCGCCATTTTGTGATGAGACTCTCTGAAACTCTCCAAAATGGAGGAGGGCCGATGTCTTCACTGTTGTCATAACTGCGGTCTGGCTGGTGACATCATAGTAACTCTAGTTTTTTAGTGGAAGCAATTTTGTACTTTGTTTTTGTTTTTTTGGGCATTTAAAGTGTCCATCGGCCTGAGATTCTCAGGGCCCTATCACAGGAGAGCGCCCCCTCTGTTCGACTGGGCATCTGAGATCCACTCTTCCCTACCGCTGAGAGGCAGGAAGTGTACCTGTCTGTGCTGACGGCTTGGCATCTCAGCTGGGGGACTGATATGGCGGTCCTCCCTAAAGCGTTTCCCTGGGGAGAAATCGGTTCATACGCTTCTGGGAGGGTGGAGATAACAGGTTTTACAGCATGGGGAGAAAGCCAGCTATTTTAGTCCTGCCTCGGTGATACATTATCTTCTTTTGTAGTTTCTTTTGAAGTTTAGACATTTGAATAAACATGATTCTGAAATACATATTCAGAGGACGCTTTTAAAAGCGATCATCTCCATCGTCTTACTTTAATACCTCCTGCGTTTCCAAGCTCCAACTTGTTAAAATACCACAGAATAAGAGCCACGCCTGGCAGCACCAATGCCCATTAGGCACATTATTTACAGTATGTCCTGGGCCTGGGAAATGTAGTTTTAAAGACTAAACCGGTGTTTGTCATATCCTTTTTCTTTCTGCTGAGGGATAAAGGTAATGGGTTTTCAGAAGGCCGTCTTCCTTTCGCGACGCTAACCCCGATAATCCCCCCCATTGTGCGGTGTCACGGAGTTGTGTTTTTACCGGGAGCGAGGGGAGATTTAGGTTTTCCCCCCCTCTGATTGTGTGATTTAGTTTTTCGGGTGATCCGCGGTAACGCTCCCCCTCGCCCCAGGCCCCTGCGGGGGGCTGTGTGTGTGTGGGGCTGGGCTGTCAGTCACACGCGGGAGAGGGAAAGCTCGGCGGGGAACGGCGGTGTGTTCGCGCGCGTGTTTACTGCCTGCAGGGGCCCCTGGCGTGTGAAAGGTCCGGGGGATTACCGCCGTTTCGGCGCCGGTTAGCGCTAAGTCCAGAGCGGGACGCGGGGGAGACGCCGCTAAGACGCTAATGGCTCCTGGGTTTCTGCGGTCTGTCGTCAGACAATGGCTGAACTGGTGGGATTGGGGTGGGGGAGGGGGATTGGGGAGGGGGGGCTGATGTGAAATTTGGGCTAAGTACAGAAATGAAGCGCTCGTGATTTTAAGGTACAATCCTGCCTCTTCTCTGTTTGTAGTTCCATCCTCCATCTTAGGCCCTTGTCTCCTTCTTCCGTTTCACCTCTGCCCCATGCCCTTAGGGTAGCCAATCAGTGAACTTCTTCAAAATGTACATTTTGTGCGTGTGCATGTGTGTGTGTGAGAGAGAGAGAGAGAGAGAGAGAGAGGGGGGGAGAGAGAGAGAGAGAGAGGAGAGGGTGGGGAGAGAGAGAGAGAGATGAGAGGGGGGGGGGAGAGAGAGAGAGAGAGAGAGAGAGGAGAGAGAGAGGGGGAGAGAGAGAGAGAGAGAGAGGGGGGGGGGAGGAGAGAGAGAGAGAGAGAGAGAGAGGGGGGAGAGGAGAGAGAGAGAGGGGGGGGGAGAGAGAGAGAGAGAGAGAGAGAGAGAGAGGGGGGAGAGGAGAGAGAGAGAGAGAGAGGGGGGGGAGAGAGAGAGAGAGAGAGAGAGAGAGAGGTGTCTATGTGATGTCACACATCTCACTCAGATCTCTGGCTGTGAGAAGGTGCCGTGTGTGAGAAGGTATGGCTCTTCTGCACTTCTGTGCACCGGTAATAAACCATGACCAGGCTCAGAAGAGCAGCCTCCACCGTATATTACACACTCTGTACCTGCTAAAGACAACCCGCTAATTAGCTGTGGACCTGCGATCCATACGCAGGATTAATACCTGTAGCTTAGAATCTGCGTGTTCTACATGCAGGAGAAAACTCTCAGCTGTACTTTAGTTTAGGAAAACGTTTAATCACTCCCAACACAAGGTATTCATTTCGTAATTTCCGTTCGTAAGCCCAAAAACAGAATTACAGTATTTGTATTCGTATGCTCTGCATGTCTGCGTACTGAACACTCTCCCTGGGGTTTGCTTCTCAAACATCTGTTTTGTTTTTTGCACAACGCTCTCTCCTATAGGAGAGTGCTTTGAGCGCCTTTGCCGAGCTGTTCTCTTGCATTAATTACATTCGCTTTAAACCTCCGAAGGGAACGCAGAAGAATGGAAGAGGCGTCACACGACCTCCGATATGCTCCTCCCGCAATAAAGCGCCCTTCGGCGTACTTGCATCACGTGCACAACGACTGTAAAGTATTGACCCCATTCTTCAACATCCGCGCCCCCAAAACCAGACGCCCCCCCTTGCTCCAAGGCCAAACCAGGGGGCTTCCGCTCGTCAGTCCGCAGAAGCGCCGATCGGCCGCTTGACTAACCGCGTCGCCCGTTTCCCTCGACCCGAGCGCAGCAGCTTTCCGATGCGGTGCGACAGGTTCAAACCTCACACCACGACAGACCCATTGATTGATGGGCTGATCACACCTATAACTCAAGGCTGCGGCCTTGTTCCTGACGTCGCTTCTCGTATTTCCTGTTTCTCAGAAGGCACCCCGGGGTTGCTTAGAGAATAGAAATCTGGGTTATCCTTCCTATATTTGTCAATAGTGGACTAATGAGCACCGCGGAACACCTGTGGCAAAGCGTTGAGCTTCAGAGGATCTTTAATGTTGGGTCAAAGTGAGAGGCGGGCTGTACGTGTGTGTGTGTCTGTGTGTGTGTGTGTCTGTCTATATGTGTGTAAGTGTCTGTGTGTGTCTCTCTCTCTCTCTCTGTTTGTGTGTCTGTCTGTGTGAGTGTGTGTGTGTGATATAAGTGATGTGTGTGAACACTAGAAGTGATTACATTTCTCCTTGCGGTGTGTGTGTGTGTCTGTGTGTGTGTCTGTGAGTGAGCGATTACATTTCTCCATGCGGTGCGACGCTTCATCTGCTATATATCTGTGAAAGTGATTTCAATGATTTCACTTGCAACATCCATGGATTAAAGGAAGGAAAAAGTCCCTCTTGGGAGGCAGTGGAATTATATTCTGGAACCCTTCCATTCTTTCATGCTCTCTCCCGATGCGAGGTCATTTTATCTTGATTTGATCGTGGTGAGATTTTATTGAACTGTCATGGAGGCGTCCACACTCTGTTTTGACTGAGGCAATTAGAGTCATAATAAACGTGCTCTGTCCTGCCTCGTGGGCGGCTGGATGTGATTTTCAGAAAGGGTCTGTTTCCTGGGGGACTGGGGGCTGGCTTTCGGCATGTTTATTGTGGCTTCTTTATTGGAAAGAAATACGTAATTCCATATTTATGTGGAAACATTGAAATCATTTGGCACCCCGACTGTAGCATTCGTATTCGATGAGAAAATATGAAAACAAACATACATACACACACACACACACACGTGAGCGTGCACACACACACTCAAGCACACATACACGCTCACACACATACACACAAACACGCCGCACACACACACACCACACAAACATACACATACACACACGAGCATGCACACACACACTCAAGCGCACAACGCTAATGGACACACACACATACACACACACATTCTCTCTCTCTCACAGACACACATACACACACATACACACACGTGAGCATGCAAACACACACCTCAAGCGCACCACACAGACAACGCACACACACCACACCACACACGCTCATGGATACACACACACACACACACACACAGACGCACACACACAAATACTGCACTGCATGTTTGACATCACGAGCCCCCACCCAGGATCCAAATATGTTTGCATTATGGGGCTCATACATTTCTATCT